>NW_007728547.1:41488-76734 GCF_000696425.1 Galeopterus variegatus | reverse complement strand
GGGGCACCCTGCCACAATCAGGCACAAAACGCCAGTGCCTTGGGGCCTGCCTGGGGACCCAAGTCATGGAGAAGTAGACTGGACTCACCTCCCACAACCAGGCTCACTGTGCCAGTGCCTTGGGGCATCTAACCATTCTCTTTGACCAGAAACCTGGGAGGCAGCCTAGACTCTTTTCTTTTACCCTCATTGGCTAATCATTCATTGTGTGATAAGCCTTGGCCAGTCCTACTCATAGAAAGACAACAAAGTTGATAAGAAGCACAAAGACAGGAGAGGAGAAATTGCTCAATCCAGAATCTCAAGACCCAGAATTCAGACTTTAGTGTGAGGGGTGCAGCCTGCCTTACATGGAACTATGAGTGATTCTAGGTTGTGATGTGGACAAGCCTATAAATCCCACAGTCCTTGCCTCTCTGACCTGGGGACAACTCACTTAAGAGGATTGACATGACCAGCAAAGTATGGGACACCTCAAGAAACAAGGGAGGTGGTGGGAGGCCTTTGTTCTAATCTCACAAATGGCATTTCATCTGGTTATGTGAGGTTTTCTAAGCAAACCAAAGTAAAAGCAATCTTGAAACAAGTTGATGTCCTATTTCTCACCAGATTTGGCTTACCTCAACATTGGTTCTGTAGATGTCTCGAAGATGTCTCAAATTTCCTCTTCCCACCTCCCTTATTAACTCATACTCTAGCCATTTCTGTCCCTAATTAGGGCTCAGTTTCTAGTTTTCTCCCTCACTCAAAATCCTCCTGACTCCCAGGTATTCTCAACACTGCCTCAGGAGCCATGTATCCAGCATACATACGTGATGCATTTCACCCATGGAAAATCCTGGGATGGCTCCCCATTGTCCCCTGGAATAGGAGTCCTTTACCACCTGGCTCCTGCTGGCCCATCCACACCTCCACACCTGCATTCTCCTCACTTTGCCACATTTGTCATTCCCAAGCACCCTATTCTTGGGCCCCTCTCCTCAAAGCAGGAGCCTTCACTCACCCTGGCTCTCCCCCTGCCCAACCTCCCAGCTCCTCTCCTACTTGAGAACTCCCCTGGGAACACTTCCCAATACCACCCCTGAGATTTCAGAGGTCCTGTCTACTTGCTCCCATTAGACTTCCAGGGCACAGCCTCCAGGGTAGCCAGAACTCTCCATGTTTTATAGGAGCTGTTTGCTGACCTCTCTCCCCACTATATTGAAAGCACTTAGAGGAAAGCTACCTTTTCACCTTTCTTCTGATATGTAGTTTGGGGCTTAGACAAAAATGTTCGATAAGTATTTCTGAATAAGTTGATTAATAAAATAATGAACAAACCAAAAAATGACTAAATGGCACCAATGACAAGACACATGACCTCTAGGGTGAAAACATTCTTCAAAAGTGCATAGGAATCTTTGTGGCCTTGGATATGGAACACTGAAATTGGGCTGTGAAGTTAGCCTCATGAAGGTATTTGTATTACACGGAAATCAGGAGAGTCAGGGTAATCCAAAGAGGAAAAAGTATAAGGTGCTGGCCTGAAAAGATTTGCAAGTTTCTGTCATATTGATTTGGTGTTTTTTCAATAGCCACAAGGAGATACTGCAGCTCAAATGCACCTTTTCTTAGCAAATAATCTCCAAAAGATGATCCAGAGAAAACAAATCCCACTGAAAGCAACGTTCCATTAATTAGAGGCTCTGAAATGTGACCTGCCCAGGCAGCTACTAGGCCTCTTCTGCCATTTTATATTTCCTCTTTAATCAAGTCCCTGGATGCTCCAGTTCTCAACTTGCAGAGATTTAAAAGGCACTTTGATTAATGGACTTGATCAGTGTCCACTTTTATGCAACCACGGTGCTCTCCTCTGCATTTCACACCCACATCACACCATTCCCTTTTATTACAGGAACTGAAGAATGTGACGGCCTGCCAGACAGCAGAGTAATTTATGAAAAATATATTTTTAAAAGGAAAGTGTATCAAGCTTGAAGAGACCTCAGAACCTGTTGCTATTTTAATTTTAAATAGGCTGTGCAAATAATTAAATGTCAGGTCATATTGACATCATCAAATTTAGGAGCATATAGATGGTATACAACCCCAGAGTCCTAGAGAATATTAAATCAGATTCATCGGGACACTGAATCAGATCTTGCTTTTGACATGAGACATATCAATTGAGTTAAAAATTAGCCATTTCCAAAAACCTGTACCTGCTAGAAATGTTTTCATATATAACACATTCTTTAAAAAAAGATAATAAAGAGAAATTGAGATAAATTCATAAATATATTTAAGCACTAAATCCCTCTTTGGTCTCTAATTTTTCTTAAGTCTTTCCTGCCTCAGCTGAGCCTATTTCAAATATTGACTTCAAGAAGATGGGTAAGAACAGCCAATATTCAGGTTAAGGTAATAGATTTTGCTCACCCTACTTTAGAACAGTTTAATTTGGGTATTTACCCCAACCTCACTCATGACTTTGTACACCTGAGTCTCAATTAGTCACACCAATGCATACCATGTACTTGGTACTGTGTACAATACACTGTGTAGTATGGTGCAGCTATTCCAGATTGGCGGTGAAGTAAAAAAACAAAAACAAACAAAAAAACCATTGAAATATTATTGAAAAAGCATAAATCGTTAGTGAATAAATATTTATTGTGCACCTACTATATGCTAAGAATTATGCTACACTGTAGAAATTTCACAAGGAGTAAGACACTGAGGAGAAGAGATAGCAGAAAACATGCCTTTTTCAAGTTGCTCAATTGGTGCTTCAGGGAAATTCCTCTTTCCAAACTTATCACATGATGGCCCAGAATTGAATTGAATGTCAAGAGGAAACTAGTTTTGCATCCAGGACTGGTTGGCCATGACAGCCAGTGACAAAACCTCGGCACTGACTCCATGACTTGTCCCTCCATTGCCCATGGCAGACGTCACTGATTAATGGCAGCATTTGGACATCTATTCCACAAATACTTGCTGAGTGTTTCCTACATGTCAGCACTCTAATAAGCACAGCAGACACTGCAGTGACAAGATCAACACAGTGTCTGCCCTCTTGGAACTTACCTTCTAGTGAGGGAAGACGGCAACACACAGGAGGCCATTTCAGAGACTGAGCTGTCCTAGAAAGACAATTAGGTAAGGAAAGGGGATAGAGTGTGCCTGAAGGAAAGAGGCAGGAAGGACACTTTTTAGGTAGGGTGGTCAAAGTCCTCTCAGTAGAGGTCACATTTGGGGAAAAACTTGTCCAGTGAGAAAGGGTCAGCCATGAGAAGATCTGCCCCACTGACTTCTCCTGAACACAGCCCTTTGGGCAGCCATTTCAGGTCAACTCCCATTTCTGGACATTTCTGTGCTATAGGTGAGCCCTGAGCAAGGCATGCTGGGGGGTGGAGAAGAATTTAAGGTAAAGAGCATGCAATGTAGCTATGGGATACATATTTCACAACATCAAACATCATGAGTTTGAAGGAATACTTAGAATACTTGGATTCTAGTCTCTTTTTAATCTTTTCGAATCTAGGCTTCCTCAGCAGGAAAAAAAAGAGAGTTGGATCGAAGGACTTATAAAATTTATTTTAGATCTTATGGTCAACAATTCTAACAAAAAAGCAAAGTAGGGTTTTAGACAATGGAGAGATAGGGTAGATTAAGTAGAGGAGTCTTTATGTAAAGGGGATCATTTGAACAGTCAGAGAAATACCATGTAGCTATGGCTTCCTAGAAGTTTCTTGGCAACTAAAACAGCCACAATCAGCCCCTGGTTTTGCAAACAGCCTCAACAGCCACTACCCACAGCAGTATTCACCTTGAATTCCATGAAAACCAATTGGTGTGGTCTTTTCAGCCATACACATATTAAAAATCACCAACATCCCAATCTGTCACCTGGTCTCAGAACACAAAAATTTACAGAAAGACACATCATAATGTTGCGGGATAAAGAGGAAAGGGTTATTAGGGATTCATCAGAAACAGCCTGCCTTCTGCTGCTGCCTGGCGACAGCAGAGACAGCACTTTAAAAGTGCCATAAGAGAGAACTACAGGGTTGCACAGTAAAGACTTGGGTATTTATTTCTCAAATTCTTGATCTTGATTCACAATAGCATTAAAAACAGGATCCAAGTGCATGGAAACACTTCCTTTCTTACAGACAGTAGTTCAAATTTGAGTTCTAGCCGTACCACAGATACTTATATGTTACTGTGACAGTGTGAGGTTTGATAATAAATGATTGAAATTCATTTCGTAGGTACAAAGTGCTTAATAAATACTGAATCTCCGGAGTGACTTTAACTTAGAGTGTCTGACTCCATCTGGATGTCTCTTTATCCAAGCCACACAGAATCCCTGTTCTATTTGTCAATATTTAATGTTGCACACTGACCTCTTCCCGGAGTGACTTTAACTTAGAGTGTCTGACTCCATCTGGATGTCTCTTTATCCAAGCCACACCGAATCCCTGTTCTATTTGTCAATATTTAATGTTGCACACTGACCTCTTCACAGCTCCCCCTACTGCTAGTGGATGCTGACTCTGATCTTGTCATGCAGGCAACTTGAGAGATCCAGACAAGCCAGGAATGGTCTTTGGAGTAATTTATGACTCCAGAACAGCCCCACTGATTTGCTGTTTCCCCTATTTTCCATGCTCTGAAGCAAAGATGGAACTATTTTTGTGACCTATGCCAGCCAGAGGTATAGATGTTTTCGCAGGAGAATGTTCTCTTCAGAGAAAAGCACCTGATGCCAGTCCAGAACTTTGGCCCACAAACTGTTCACAGCCGCCATCCTTCTACCAGGAGCAAAACAGCAGGGTAACCCAGGGCTTGCTTTCTCTGGGAACATACAAGAAATGTATGTTCAGTACAGTATTATCTCTTCTATTTCCCTCCCCCAGGCAACAACAGCTCTGAAGACACTCAGGCAGCATGGCTTTGGCCTTGAACCCAGAGATCCTTGAGAGCCAGGCTGGAGTCTACTGGCCAGAGGTTCTTGGTTAGTAATGGAGCACAGCAGCAGTGCTACTTCATCTCTCTGGTCCTCAATCTTCTCATTTGTAAAATGAAGGTTTGGGTCTGTCTATTTAGGCTTTTAGATCATGGTAGTCTGTTTGGTGAATAAGCCTGGGTTTAAATCCCATCTCTGGCACTTACTGCTTATGTGGCTGGCCTCAGTCTACTTGTCTGTATAATGGAAACAATACCTGCCACACAGAGCAACCGTAAGAAACAATTTAACTGAGCATGTGAGTGCAATTGTTCAACTGCAATAAGCTGTCTCATTTCTACGGAGTCTCTTACATCACCATCTGACACGGTTCTCTCCCCCATGGAGGTGCTGACTACACACTCAGTTGATTACTTGTTGCATTTATGCTGAGAACAATACTGGACCTGCAGTGTAGCCCAAACCCTGGTTGAACTGATAGTTTATCTGGATCCTCCTTGTTGAAGGTGGATATCCCAGGCTAATCAAACCTCCCTACTCATGAAATCTGGTTAGACTAGCATCCAGGCATGCAACAAGAAAAGGGGAAAGGAAAAGCAGGCACCCAGGAGTGAGTGCCAAACGTATGGTCACATGGTGCATGCCAACACTTTGTTCAACAATGGACCTCATATATGACAGTGGTTGGAGAAATAGGCTATGCCATGTAGCCTCAGTGTGTAGTAGGCTATACCATGTAGGCTTGTGTAAATGCACTCTATGATGTTCACACAACCATGCAATCACCTAATGACACATTTCTCATTGAACACATCCCCGTTGTTAAGCGACGCATGATTGTATAAGAGGATACTTCAAAAAGCCCATGGAAAAATGGAATTAGAAGATAATAGAAATTTTTCTATGGACCTTTTGAAATACCCTCATATGTGTCTGTTCCATTATCATACTGGTTTAAGACAACAACCATATTATTACATCTCATGATTTGGGGTCTGGAATTCAGGGAACCCCAGAGATTAGCTGGGTGATGGTTCAGTTTATCAGGTAGCAGCTGAGGTCAGTCTGTGGTATTTAGATGTTGAGTGGACTGGAGGGTCCAAGACAGCTTCCTTAGATTATGGGGGTAAGAATGGCTGGAGGGCTAGGCTCAGCTGGGACTGTCTACTGGAATATCTACCCACAACTGTGCCAACATGGTGGTCCCGGGGTTGTCGGACTTCTTACGGTGAATTGGGGCTTGAAGAGAGTGTTTCAAGTAACCAAAGCAAGAGCTGCAAAGCTTCTTCTGACCTAGCCATGGAAGTCATGCAGTGTCATTTCTACCAAATTATATGGTCAAACAAGTCATTAAGGCTGGTCCTAATTCAAGAGGAGGGTAAAAAGACTTCACTGCTCAATGGGATGAGTAGCAAAAAATTTGTGACCAGCTTTAATCTACCTTATTATCTGAGCCCCAGTTCTGCTTTGTAGAACAATCTGTGGGTGCCACCTCTCTCATCTATACAACCTTCCCAATGTCACTATAGAAGTCTTCATTACATAAAGAGAAAACCAAGGGTGAGAGGCCACTAGGGCAACAGGTAGGTCTCAGAGGATCCCCTGACTTGCCACCATCTCAGACTATCTGGCTGTGTCCTTTGCCTGGAACCTAGAAAGCCACAAGCTCCTCGCAGTTTCTGCCACACAGAGACGTGTACTGTGGACAGGAGTCTGTCCGGAGGCTGGTGCCTACCACAATGCTCTCTGTCAACTACTGTTTTCCCGATGGCAAGCCTGCTGTAATGTGGAGCGGCAATCAGTCTTCTCAGAAAGTACAGGGAAATTGGGCAACGGAAAAGCCTATGTCGTTTTCACATAGCTAGTTGACAGCTATTGTGCAAGAGGGACCCAAGGCTTGTCAGGTTTCTCACAGTCCCCAAGGCCTTTCCAATAACAATTAGCATCCAGGGGCTCACAACAACAGAAGTGCTGCATTCTCTGTGACTTAGTTGAGACTTTGTTCCACATCATCTTTACTCCAGGACCAAGACTGAGAAAGCAGCTTCTGTCTGGAACATTGCTGTTAGGTCCCTGGAACTGGAAACCTGACTTTTAGAACGCCGCCACCCTTCGGTTTCATTTCTCTAAGTTCCATTCCTCTAAGTTTCTATCTCCCCAGGTCTCTGTTCCCATGAACAGGCTGTATGCGGAGCGGAAGACTGTGACTGTCTTCCTAGGCTAGGCCAGATGCCGATCTTAACCCTCTAAAAGAAGACACCCAGCTGCCTCTCAGCACTGACGCCATTTTTCAGCTCAGCGCAGCAGGTCCATTTGCCGCTTGCTAGTAAAATCTTTTCTTCTTTTACCTGGCTAGCATCTCCTTCCTCAGCAACTTTACAATTGCCGGTTGTCATAGCAGAGAAAAAAGTGAACACGGTGATTCTTAATCCTTCTGCTCAGAGGTGACACCTGTCACTTACACTCATGTGTCACTGGTTAAAGCAAGTCAATGGTCACACTGAAATCATCAGGGCAAGGTTATAGAATCCTCCCACCTCAGGCAAAGGCCCTGCAGAGAAGGGCACCCCAATATTTGGTGAATATTAATATAACCCACTCTGGTCTGTGCTCTGGTAACCAAATGTGCAGTTCCCTCCCTTTTCCACATGAGAACACACTTATGGCTGCCCTAGGAAGACTACCCCAAATTCCCCTTTAGGCACTGCTTTGAGCTCAAACTCCAGAATCTGTGCCAAGGCACGAGCATCTCTATAGCAGGTGTGGACATGCCTCCTTTAGGTGAGGACACCTAAGAAATAACAAAACAAGTCATCTGCTCCCACACACAAACCCATTATGCAGTTGGGGACAGAGACACAATAAACACTCCCATTTGGAAATAAAGCAGGGAGGCACACAGCAGTCACTGACCCAGGTCATTTTAAAGTCCCTCCAAGCAGACAGTGGGAGCAGACCCTTTTCCTAAGGGTGGAGAATATTTCTTGACTGTCCCCACTGACTCTTTTCCTAGGGAGAAACTCCCCAGTTTGTTGTTTTCAATGGCTCCAGGCTCTGCCACAGGAGGGCCTTCCTTTTTACTACACACCTTAGCATATCTGAAAAGGGCATTAGAGAATATCCTCTCCTTGGGGGGCTGAGCAGGGTTCTCGGTCTGCTTCTTACCTATAAAAGGTCAGGTTCCAAAGGATGTTTTAAGTCTCAGATAGGTACAATCTCTTTTACTCCAGCCGGTGGCTCTTTTGTTCATACAATTCTCTTAAAAATGTTAATTGGTTTCTTAAATGTTTAAGTCTAGTCAGCCTCTAGAACCATGAAAGATAATAATAAGATGATTGTTTTTGCTCTGAGCCCCTTTTTTGGGTCACTTTGCTATGCAGCTATAGATAATCAGGACAAAACTGTTTAAATAATACACATACCCAGGCCCACTCGAGGCCAATTGAATCAGAAACTCTGGCAGAGAAACCTACACAGCCCTGATTAATTTCTTCAAATGATTCTATTGTAGTTGAGGGTCGAGAAACTGCTGACCTTCTATAGGTGATACCAATGAAGAAACCCACTGGGCTATGCAAAAAGTCATCTTTGGTTTCTCTTTACCAGAAACTACTTTAAAAATTTTTTTTTCCAGTGTATTCACTTAACAGTGAATATAGTCAGCTACAATTAAGTAAGTATATATGAGCAATGATAGAAGTTCTGGAAAATATGTCATCTGAGAAAAGCATGATAAAAAATGGGGAGGTACTTAATGTAGAGAAGAAAAGATAAAGGGGAGCAACATTTGTTATCTTTGCATGTTTAAATGGGTATGGAAAGTTTTCCTACTTACTAGAAACCAATAGTAAACTATTAGATAGAAATTACAAGGGTAAAGACTGTGCTTAATATAATTTATTTTAATAAGACGGAGAAATAACATTTTCTTAACAGTTGCTACCAGAATATATCCAACCATGATAGAGACGTGCGCTGTTTGCAAATAGCCTGGTACTCTCTTCTTCCGAGCACATGGTAGGTTTTCCTGCACCACCACTTTGAGGTTAGCAATAGCCAAATGACTAACTTTGACCGAAGAAATGTGATTGGAAGTGATGTATATTACTTCCAAAAAACCTTCCGGAGCCAGTGTGCAAATTAGCACAACCGCTTTCTCTCTTCTGTGATACGGAATGACT
Source organism: Galeopterus variegatus (assembly GCF_000696425.1). NCBI lineage: Eukaryota > Metazoa > Chordata > Mammalia > Dermoptera > Cynocephalidae > Galeopterus > Galeopterus variegatus. The sequence goes on along the minus strand of NW_007728547.1, from coordinate 67,599 downwards.
AACTTTGACCGAAGAAATGTGATTGGAAGTGATGTATATTACTTCCAAAAAACCTTCTGGAGCCAGTGTGCAAATTAGCACAACCGCTTTCTCTCTTCTGTGATACGGACATGGCAGAGGAACTGTTAGCCTCAGTACAGCGTAGGAGCATGGAGCAGAGCCTCCAGATAGGGTTGTCAGATAAAACACAGGACGCCCAGTTACATTTGAATTTCAGAAAAAAAATAATTTTTTAGTATGCAATACTTGGGACATTTATACTAAAAAACAATTCACTGATTATCTGAAATTCAAATTTAACTGGGTGTCTTGTATTTCTCTTTGCTAAATCTGGCAACCCTGTCCCTCATTGATCCTTGGTAACCATGTAACATTAGGAAGAAATAAACCTTTGTTATTTTAAGCCACGGAGATATGGGGATTGTTTGTTATTGCCAAATAACTCACCCTATACTGACTTGACTATTTCCTATCTAGAAAATATTTTGATGAGGCCTAAGTGTGGCCCCAGTATTTGAAAGTGAGAAGGTAACTCCTGTACATAATAGAAGAGAAACCTGGCAGCTCTGGGATATAATTTGGGAAGGAGAAATGGGTAGAAAACTGGTAAAACACAGCTTCAGCCAGCAGGGAACTCCATCTCTACGTGGAAAATAAAAAGAAAGATGATGATGAAGAGAGAAGTCCTGAGGATACAGAGGCCACTGTGGGTTTGGAGCAAGCCTGGAAGGACTTCATAGGAAAAGCCTGACCTAGGGGGAAACACATGACCACGTTTGGTCTGTGAGGCCATTTTCAGGCTTTGTCAGAGTTTACAGGCACAGGCTTCTCTGCAGAACTGGAGATAAAGTGCTAGGTGGCCAGCAGACCCAAGTTCATAGAACTTCTCTGAGGCGGAGAGGCTAGGTGCATGCTATCACCCTGAAGTCAGTGCCTCTGCAGGCGGTGGTGATGAGGTGACAGGAAATCACCTTGTTGAGGAGTCAAACGGCTAGAACATTTCAAATCACAAACCCAAATATTTTTGCTAACTTTTGTTTGAAACATCAGTGTTACAGGAAAGCTCCCTGATAGCAAGGGTCTTGCTCTTTCATCTTCATGTGTCCTCACCCCATATGAGTTCCATGCTTAGCACAGGGTGGGTGTTCAATAAATACAGAATGTACAATGGAACAAGGCCCTTTTGCTGTCACAGCAACTCCTTTTGGCCACCAGGGGGCAGCATGGTGTCTCCAACTATAAACTGGTGGGGGTTTCAGAAGGGAACTTCAGAAGGTGGGGAGTAGTGGTTCCCAAAAAACAAGTGGTACTGAGATGACAGTCTCTGCCCACATTTTTTTTTTTTTCCTTTTTGTCTTTTTTACTGACCGGTAACGGGATCGCAACCCTCGGTGTTGCGCCCGCACCACGCTCAGCCAGTGAGCGGGAACCGGTCTCCACATGGGATCCGAACCCTCCGCGGAAGCGCTACCATGCTCCCAAGCGGCACACTCTCCAGTGCGCCACCAAGCCGGCCCTCTGCCCACATTTTCGTGGGGGCACAGCAAAGGAACATAGGACAAAGTAGTTATTTTTCCCCATAAAGCTATATTTATCCAATTCAAAGGAATATTATTTATTCAAAAATTGTCTGTCCCACTTTTTTGTCATTAAAACATCCTGTCTTTTAGGGCTGGCTGGTTGGCTCAGTTGGTTAGTGTGGTGCTGATAACACCAACATCCAGGGTTCAATTCCTTGCACTGGCCAGATGCCAAAAAAAAAAGCTTTTATAAATGATGATAATTATATGTGGTAGGGCTTTTGTTTCGTTCATTTGTTTGCTGTTAATGTTATTATGCAATCAAATAAATAATGGCAATGTTCTGGTGTTCCAGAATGTTTTTAGAAAATTACTTTTTAAGCTCATGAAATCAAAATTCAGAGATCTATTAGTGTAGAGTGTCAGAATGAAACATGGCCCAGGGCAGCTTTCCTGCCACCCATTGCCCCCTCCTTCCTGCTCACCCGTCTCTGGGTCAACTGGTCAGCTCAGTGTCCTTCTGCTTTCTCCCTGCCCAAGCTCATACTCCTAGTGGAAACCTGTTCTCAAGAAAGAATCTGCTATCTGCAGCTTAAACCTCAGTTAGAACTTAAATCACTGCTTTCCCCTCCCAAGAAAACTTGCTTTCCAAGTCTTACCTCTGATTCCAGGGTGCAGGCCTGTGTGACCAGTTCAAGAGATCTCAGACATTAGCAGACAGAGGAAGACACCAGAGTAGAAGGCAGTCAGCAAGGTGTTGCACTTATGCCACCTGCATGATGTGGGACCCTCAGATCACACTCTGCTCCATTAGGGAGGCTGGGGGCCACTTGCAACACAATGGACAAGGTCCTCAGACAGAGCATCTCCAACTGCTTATTCTTCCTTCACTTTTCTGGAAAGTCACAGGTCACCCCCACAAGCACTGAGATATTTCAGTACTGATGACAGAGAGCCTTCATCTGATAGACCAGTGCAGCCCCAGTAAGAGCTGTCACCCCAAACCATAAAGGGGCTACTTCAGTCACAAACCAGAGGATACTGTCTATAAGTACATTGTGGAATTTTTAGCAATAATTATACCATACAAATCAGCGGGTCTGTACTGAGACCTACCATGGGAGGCTGCCACACTAGTATTATGGGGGACACAAAGAAGTACAAGACACTGCCTGCAAAGATCTCTCACAAATGCTCCCAAACTACCAAAGTTGGAAAAGAGATGACTACTGGTTTGGGGGACTTGGGAAGGCACCATGAGCTGGGCTGAAATAATGGGTAGGTTTCTGACAGGCAAACCTGAAAGGAAGGGCCTATTTGGCAAAGATACAGCCTTATCTAAGGGCCCAACAGGAAGTATGGGGTCATGTTTGGGGCACAGAACCCAGTTCAGCCTGGCCAAAATATCAGCCATGTGGCAGGAAATGAGCAGAAACAACAATGAAAGGCAGAAGGCTTGGCCAGCAGAGAAGGTGGGCCTGAATCCCCCTGCCACAATGCACCACTCAGTGGCCTTGGTTGACTTCCTAAGCCTCAGCCCCTTGACCATCCAGCGTGATAATGGCCATTACTTTTCAGAGAATTAAATAAGGGAATGGGTGTGTAGGTGGTATTCAATTTTAGTCCAAACTCAAGGGTGCGAAATATGTAATTTTTACTTTTATATTACTCAATTTCTGTTTCAAGCACCATTCTGCCTCAATGGTGGGAACGCAATCTCATAGAGTTCAGGACTCCTGATGCAGGAGGTCCTGTCAAGGCAGACCCATCCAGCCCTTAATGGTCCTCTCTCTGTACCAGCATCTGCAGAGACACTTGTCTCCCCACCTGCCTCCCAGGTACAACCCACACCGATCACTCCTCCGTCATCCTCATTCCTGTCTATATTAGTTTGCTAGGGCTGCCCTACCAAAGAACCACAAACTGCATGGCTTAACATACAAATTTATTCTCTCACAGATATGGAGGCTAGAAGTCCAAAATCAAGGTGTGCTTTTTTGTGAAGGCTCTAGGGTAGAATCCTTCCTCACCTCTTCTAACTTCTGGTAGTTGCTGAAAATTCTTGGTGTTCTTTGGCTTGTGGCAGCATTGCTCCACTCTCTGCCTCCATCTTCACGTGGCCTTCTTCCTCTGTGTATGTAGCTCTGTGTCCAAATTTCCCTCCTCTTATAAGGACACTGGCCACTGGATGAGGGCCCATCCTAATCCAGTGTAACCTCATCTTAATTTGATTATATCTGCAAAGACCCTATTTCCAAATCAGGTCACATGAGGTTCCAGGTGGACATGAATTTTGGGGGGAGGGAGTACATTATTCAACTCAGCACATTATCAGTACACTGTCTGAGAGGTACCTTTGAACCCACAGATTTCCCCTGATGGTTCTGTGCCTCTCAAGGCACCTGGATCTCTCTGTACCTCTGTTCTGGAGCAAGGGAACAGCCCTCTCCCCTCTGGGATCTTCACACCCTTCCAGTTCTGTCCAATAAAGGGGGCTCAGGTCCCTCTGCCCCAGATCCCACAAACCCGCCCCTCCCCAGGGAACTTGGCTGGAGGCAGAGTAAAGAGATCCCTGCTCAGAGGTTCAGCAGTTCCCAATCTCTCATCACCACTCTTTCCTCTCTCCCAACCTGGGAAAGTTGGATTTGTTATCACATGTTATCCCAAATCTATTGGTTTCTGCCTCTGTAAGACCTGAATGTCTGAAACTCAAAAGCCAAGAAGAGACCTCTTTCTCCAGAACTTTACTTTTGTTGACATATGCTTCACTGGCAAAATGAGGCAAGGAGGTCTTGTTAGAAAATACCAGGAATAAAATGATTAATAATTTGAAAATGGTATCCCACTACCCCCAATTTCTCAGCTCACTGACTGTGCATGAGGACCTGGCATTGTCCTCGGTGTGCACATTTCAGTAAGCCAGGATGGCCAGTCACTGGGTTTGCTTTACTTTCAGTGCTAAAATTAGGAAAGTACCAGTCAAACCAGGACAAGGTGCTCACCCTACAATAAACATTAGTGACCTTCCCCAGTCCAAGGAGGCGAAACCACCTGGGGAGATTTTGGCTGAGGATTTTAAAGCCAAAGGGTTGAACAAATGAGGAAGTTTCTCTAACAAAGCCTTTTTTTTTTTTTACAAGGTAATGCAATTCCAGATCATTCCAGCAGCACTGTGCAGACTCAAAAGGTATTTGGCAACTAGTGGGAAGAGACAAAGACCAAGGACTTTTATAACTAACCCCGCAGGAAATAACCTAAGGGTCTTTCCCTCACACATGGCCTTCTCCATGACGCTTCCGCTCATCTGCAAGTGGCTCCCCCCACCACAAAAAGGACATTTCAGGTTCTGTTTCATATTCTTGAGAATCAAAACATCATAGGTTTTGTGCCTGGGATTTGTTCTTACCAGTTTTCTTTCTTTTGACTGTAGCCAGGGCAGGCATCTAATTCTATAGCTTGTCTGTGGAGTAGAAAAACAATTTGGATTTCCACAACTTGAAACCTAATTTCTGGTAGGAAGGTACCATCTGGTGGATAGTTGTGAAACTGCTCACATCCTGTGTTTGAAAATGAGCACCTAAGGGCAGCTCTCCTATCAGAATTCCAGATGAAAACGTTACTCTGGTGAATCGAATGTTGAGAGCTCAACAGTTATACAGGCTGATTCCCTTAAATATGTGACTCTACGTACTGACAGATACTCTTAGGACCAATGAGAAGCATCAAGCAGTGTCTTCTCTGTTCAGTGTGTCCACTTTATAGCTAATTCAAATTGTTATTCATTGTCTATTCTCTTCTTCCCCAAGTATAATTCTTGCTCCTCTGTATCATGAACATTTATCTATGGACATTTATGAGGGCTCTTCAAAAAGTTCACAGAAAGATTCATATTATGTTTTAATTCCATTTTCCATGAACTTTTTGAAATAGTCTCGTATTTATAAGAGCTGTCTCTTGAGAAATCTAGTCACACCTTGTGCAAAGACTTTTTCTTGTTGAGTCCAACCTTCCATGGACACATTCACACACTGTCATTGACCTATGTGGGGGTCATCTCCTCAGGACAGGACAGCCCCTTTCTCTGAGATTCTGCACTCCCGGTGGGGAGTGAGGAAAGTCTACCATGTATGTGTGACAAGTCCCCTCAACCACAGTTGGTTGAGCAGGAATGCCCATCTCTCTCAGGCTGGGCAGTCAGATTACCACTCTCCTAGGATTTGGACCCAGTATTGAGGAGCCATGAACTAGTGCAGCTAGACCTGCAGTGAGGTGGACTCTAGTGCTCAGAGGCAGGCTGCCTCCACAGTCTGCACAGGGAAGCAGCCAAGGCTGGCCTGCAGAGAGCAGGCACTAGCCAGAGCAGAGCAAGCTGGAGAGACCCTTGGGCTTGCTCTCTAGAGCATTCCATGTCTCCAGGCTACATTCTCATCTTTGAACTTCATGAAGTCATTGTATTCTCCTTTACTACTGAAGCAAGCTCTGGTAGTTACTTACAGCCAAAGACACACACACACACACACACACACACACACACACACACACACACACACACACACGAAGTTCTATCCGCAGGCCCTGAAGCATCACGAGCTGGCAGATCTCAGCAGGTGCTGCAGCCTGAGCTAGCAGATCTCAGCAGGTCCTGAAGCGTGAGCTAGCAGATCTCACCAATATGAAAAATTGCTTCTAATCAAAAAAAATTCCAAGGGACTCCATGCTGTATATGATGACATCTGCAGTCAAAGGTGGATTAGACTAACCTGCCCCAAGGCTGTTTGAAGGTTCTGGCAAGGCAGGCAGCTACACTTCTGCCCCAGACAAAGAGCAGCCTTTCTCAACAGGAAAGATCATCTGCCATGGGGCAACTTGTTTGGGGGAAGAAGTGTGTGGTGGTGGAAGAAGGAGCCACCTGCTTCCCATTAGAACAAAGAGAGTCTCCAGGATGGTGCCTGGACTCCCAGGGAAGCAGACTCTGAGCAGAGTTTAGTAGGCAGGATGTTTATTAAGCAGTGCTCTCGGGATCATTACCTGTGGAAAGGAAAGGAATGAAGCAGGAGTGGGTAGAGAGGGGTGAAGTTGAGCTGTGATACAGCCCAAGAGCATCTTTGACCAACTCCATGGGGAGCTTTGGAATTTTAATGACTTGTCAGGGTTGCCCATGTCGGGCTAAAATGGCCTGGCCTTGGCCCTTCTTTATCTGTCAGTCATTAAGTGGAGGTCACCCCATGAAGGCCACAACCTTGGACAAGGAGAATCTCTACAGCTGAAGGCTGTCTGCTGACAGGAGTCCTACCAGTGGGGTGACAAACCTTCCCTGTGGGAGTCCTTGATCTGTGAAAACCAGCTAGGCTCCTAATGTGGTCTTTACTCCCTTGTTAAAGTCTCATTCCCACTAGGAGATGGCATCTTTCATGTTCTTTCCCTTCTTACCCTCACTCAATGAGAAATTGACACCAACAATTACCTAAAGTAAATTAAACTATCCCTAAGAGATGAGGACATAGGTAAGGAATATTGCAAAGTCATCAATATATGGTCCATTTGTACTTTTGCTCCTTTGCCCCTTCCCTTTACTGTACTATTTCTCCCTGCCACCCCTCACCTTTTTTATTTTCGACCCTCACTCTATTCCTTTCTTTTGCAGTTAGAGTTTTTCTTTTCCCAGAGAATAAGTAACTAGACAGACTAATTTATACTATGGAGTAAATGACTACTAACTAATCATTCCAGTCCAATGCAATCCTCTTCATTCCTGCTGCAGTCCAGATGTTCATCATAACCAGATTTAGACAAACTTGCACGTGGTCTCCCTTCTCTATTTTTTCTCTAGTTCACCCTGACCAGTGAAGCCACACCAAGCATCTTTAAATATTACCTTCATCATGTCACTCCCTTGTTCAGAGAACACAGTGTCTCCTCAATCACTTACATGCCCAGTTCAAGGACAAGCAGCAGTAGACCAGGAGTCAGAGACTCGAAGGGCAATGTAGCTCAGAGCCCAGGCCCTGGAGCTTGATCGCCTGTGTGAATCTCAATTCCACCAATTACTGGCTCTATGTCTTTGAGCAAGGCACTTGTCCTCTTCTGCCTTAGTTTCTCCATTTGTCAAATGAAGTGAAAATAACATAATCTGCTGTGAGGACTAGATTCATCTGGTTAACACACCTAAGGTACTTAGAATAGTGGCTAGCGCATAGTAAGTGCTTGATAATCTGAGCCATTGGTAGTATCATTTGCACTATTAGTCACTGAGTACCAAATACTTGAGTGACCTTGGCCTTGGACAAACCACTTCAACTTGCCAGGGAGGGGTCTCAGTTTCCTTATCTTTAAAATGAAGCGATTGCCCAGATCTTCCCCAGTGTCCCCACCAGCCCCAATATTCTGTTCTCTTGCTCTCATCAGGTCATTCAAGACTCACGCATTGACACACATGCCCACACTATGCACGCTGCTATAGTTTTGGGCTTACCCTCATATAAGACTTTGTTTGCATTTCTGTCCAGCCTGGAATTGTCCCTGCTACTCTCAGTGTGGTGTCAATCTTACTAGATTGTAGGGCAGAATGTAGGTCTCTTTTGTCTTTTTGTGCACCTGTAGGGTCTGAAATAGCTTCTTCTACATACGTATCCAGGAAGTGCTTATTGAACAAACCAACGATGAGCACGAAATGGTTTTGGCCACTTTCCTGCTATTCATCTTCCCAGACTCTACTCCTCTGCAATCACTCCTCTAGTAGAAGCCCCAGAAACACTCTGGCTTTTTCAACTGCCAGTTTTTTTTTTTTGTTTTTTTTTTTTGTCTTTTGTCTTTTTCCATGTCCGGCAATGGATCGCAACCCTCAGTGTTGCCCCCGCACCGGACCGGGGACCGGCAACGGGATTGCAACCCTCGGTGTTGCTCCTGCGCCTCGCTCAGCCAGTGAGTGGGAACCGGTCTGTACGTGGGATCCGAACCCTCGGGCGGGAGCGCTGCCGCGCTTCCCAAGCGGCGCACCATCCAGTGCGCCACCGGGCCGGCCCTCAACTGCCAGTTTAATTTGCCACCATTTGTCATAAAGTATGAGTTCCTAGAGGCCTAGAGCACCTCTCCTCCCAAGGACTTAGCAATGTGTCCCGTCCATCCCCAGGCAGAGGTAGTCTACATACAAAAAAAAGACCAGGATCATCGTGGGAGGAGAGAAGGAAGACAAGCTGGAAGGACACAAACTTACAGCCTCCAGTTTCTGAATCATCCCCACCCAGTTTGCATTGATAGAATTTTAGGAATACATTTCTAACCATTTAGAAAAATTAATGTCCTTGAGTACAGCAATCTTCCAGAAAGAAGACAGCCTCCTAGACATATTTATTCTTTTCTATGTTAACACCTATCATACCCACTACAAGTAGTTTGGGGTTAAACATGGTAAGAGAAGGAACTGATAAAACTTCTTAAGATCCACAGGGGTAGAAAAGGGAGGCAGGAAGTTCCATTTTTTTTGCTAGAGGTATCAATAATAAAATCTGTAATATCAAACAAAGATGCCACCATAATGTGATTGACTTGGGCAGCCTCAGACCAGTGCCCTCTACCTAGAAGGTCAACAAATACATTCATATATGTTTCATTCAGTGCCCGTTGCAAAGGGAGTACTGAGAACACTTGCTAGAATTTTCAAGAACTGTAACATCCCTTTAAGAGGTAGTCAGGTATCTAGTAACATCAACCCTCCAGAGCACAATCAGGATCATAAAAGTCAGGCAAAAAAACATCACGGCATCACTGCCACCTTTTACCAACAACTGGAGTGCACTCAAGGAGCACAGAACAATTCTAACCTGAGCAAACCATATGCTCACAAGCATCATATTAATTGTGAAGCCAATTCAATCTGCTTGGAGTCCCATTTGTGCTACAAAGATAACTCTAAAAATGAATGCAAACAAGAAGTGCTTCTGAATTCAAAGTCTGGCATTTCCCAGTTTCGCTTTGCCAACCTACCCAGCCAATGCTAATCCCAATTGTTAATGCCCTGTAGTTCAGTCCTTAATTAATCTGATCAAAGGACATGTGCCCAGTGTCTCTTGTTAACACATCATACTTTGGTTCCTAACCTAGGACTTGTTGCCATTTGCCACAAATACAATAGAGTGGTTACAGGAAAAGCCTCCTCTATATGTGCTGCTTTGAAATCCAGCCTACTGGTCCCTAAAGGAGACGTTTTATAAACCTCGTATATTCAGAGTAAATATAGCAAAGAAAATATCTCTTCAGGAGCTGAGGACATCTAGAGCTTGGACTGCTCCTTCTTCACTCTGGAATGTCTTCCCCATTCTCTCCTCCTCTATTGCTTTCTGAGAAGAGCACTGACCCTTCACTCTTTTCCAGAGTTACCACCTCTATCTCTTTCCACCCCACCTACTCTTACCTCTTCCAGGAACTTGAGTAAAAAACCACCCCCTCACACTACAGCCTGCTTCACCTCAGCCCACAGGCATGTTCAAGGCTTTCCAGGTAAACAAATCCAGGCAACCCTTTCTTCAACCCTCACGCTACCATTGAGCTCCTGTTCTTCTTTAAGGACATATTTCTTGAAAAAAGCTACATATGACGATTGGATCTGTCTTATCACCCTCTCTTACTCCACTGCTCCTTGCAGTCTGCTTTGGTTCCCATTTCCCTTCTGAAGTTGATCCCCCAAATGCCATTAATGATCTTCCAGTTGGGAAACGTAATGGCCTTTAATTCAGTCTTCATCTTCCAACTCTCATCATCAACCCTCTGCAGCCTTTGGCATTTCTGCCAACTATTTCTTAATATCCTTGGCTCTCCTGGTTCCCCAGATGCTCCGTCCCCTCCAATTCTTATCCTAATGCGGCGACTACCCCCTCCTTCTTCCTTTGACTCCTCTTCTTTCTTGGGCCCCCTGCATAGCATTCTCTAAAGCCTTGTCCTTGGCTTATTTCCCTCCATTACCTTTCTTTCCTCTCCCAAGATTTCAGCACTCACCTCTTCATGTATAACTCTTAATCTTCTGTCAGTTCTGAAGATCCTATTGAGTTAGCAATCCATTTCCACCTGTCTAATGGACATTTCCATTATTATCTTCCATACACCCCTCAAAATCAACAGGTACCAAACTGAATTCATCTTTTTCCCTCTTAAGCCTGCTGCTTCTACTATTTCAGCTACTGGCACCAACATTCATCCCCAACCCCACCCCAGCCACCTCCATCACCACCCAAGCTAAACAGCTCAGCATTGTCCTTTCTGCTCTGCCTGTCCCCAGGTCTAACTATGTACTAAATTCCATCAGTACCACCTCTGCACTAGCTTCTTGCTTTCTTATAACCACCCCCTCCTCCCTGTTCCCATGCCCCACTCTAATTCGGGCTTGCATGCTCTCTTCTCTGATTACATGGCAGTCTAATTTACTGAGATATTAACTTGTGCTTTTTGTATTGCCTTTTCCCTCCTCTTTTCCATGAAGAGAGATGAGCACCCTGTGCATCCTTGACTTCAGGAAAAGGCTTCTTGGCTTTTATTGAAGAAAGCACACCTAGTGCTTTTGAGAGCAACAAAAGGAGGGAGAGGATGCCTTTAAAGAAAAGAGGAAGAGAAAGTGGAAAAGACTTGGGGCCGAGCCCATGGCACACTCGGGAGAGTGTGGCGCTGGGAGCGCAGCATCACTCCCACCGCGGGTTCGGATCCTACATAGGGATGACCGGTGCGCTCACAGCGCTCACTGGCTGAGCGCGGTGCTGCCGGTCCCAAAAAGGACAAAAAAAAAAGTGGAAAAGACTTAAAAAATAAAAGAAGTGGAATTTGGTAGGAAGTTACACTCTTCAAGACCATACTGGCTCCCCACACAACTTGGCCAATGTTCAGTGAAAGTAAACAAATTTCAGTTTTTATCTAACCCAAACATAATTATATGCATAAATCTTTCAAAAGATGAGATTTGCTCCAGCCATGTTTTTCATAATAGTTATACACAGTAAATCCTCATAGTATGTAAGCTTGAGGAATAGCTGAGACAAGCCCCAGCTTTGGGATGAGACAGACTGGGTTTGAATCCCTGATCTGTTTTGTATGTTGGTTGTGTGTCCAACAATGAACATGTACATCCCTCACCTCTTACAAACAGAACAGGTTTTGTTCCAGTAGGCCACACTCTTTCACTTAGTCTCCCACTAAGCCAGTCTTTGAAATCCATTCAACACATGATACAATTTGACCACTGAGACATGAGATCTCTTCTGGGGGGCTTGTAGGAAAGTTTCCTTTCTCTGACAAAGGGCAACCCAGGAAAAGACATCTCTTCTTCTCCTGGATTTGATTATGTCTGGGTATGAGGCCTGAAATAGCAACTGCCCTTTATCAACAAAGGGAGGAGACAGCCTGAGGACATAGCCTCTGTGCTGAGAATGGCAGAAAAGAAAGATGGAAAAAACTGGGCCTCAATGCCTGTGGGCCACTAAATTAATCAATCCTGGAGCTACCTACCTATAGACTGCTTTGATGTGAAATGACATTCTCATTTAATTAATGAATCCATTTAATTGGATTTTTCTATTATAGTAGTCCTCCCTTATCCATGGGGTATACATTCCAAGATCCCCAGTGGATACGTGAAACCATGGATAGTACTAAACTCTACATACACTGCACTGTTTTTGCCTATACACACATACCTATATTAAAGTTTAGTCTATAAATTAGGCATAGTAAGAGATTAACAACAATAATTTAAAAATAGAACAATTATAAAAATGTACTGTAATAAAAATACCTATATTAAAGTTTAGTCTATAAATTAGGCATAGTAAGAGATTAACAACAATAATTTAAAAATAGAACAATTATAAAAATGTACTGTAATAAGAGTTGTATACTTGTGACCTCTCTCTCTCTCAAAATATCTCATTGTACTGTACTTCTTGTGATGATATGAGAGGATACAGTGTCTACACGATGAGATGAAGTGAAGGGAATGACGCATTGTGATGTAGTATTAGGCTACTAATGACCTTCTGACCATATGGCAGACAGAGGGTCATCTGCTTCAGGTGATCCTGGATCATCAAGCCATGATAATGTTGATGGCTGTATGTCAGGAGCAGACGATGTCGGCGGGTAGCATATACAGCATGGATACAGTGGACAAAGGGATGATTCACATCCCAGGTGGGATAGAGCTGGACAGTGGGCAATTTCAAATTTATTAATTGCTTATTTCTGGAATTTTGCATTTAATATTTCCAGACTGCATTTGACCACAGACTAACTGAAACTGCTGACAGCGAAACAATGGATAAGAGGGACTACTGTGTACTTGCACCCAAAAGGATCTAACCAATACACTCTGTAACCTTGGCCAGGTCTTTCATCCTTGCTAAGTTTCAATTTTCTCCTCTGCAAACAGAGTTAGTAACGCCTTATTCATGAGATGGCTGCTAGTATTAAATGTAAATTATCTAAAACATTGCCTGGCACATAGTAGGTACTCGATGAAGTTCATAGTAATTATATTTTTACCCATTTGACAGCATTACTCCTTTAAGTACTTTCTTTTATTAATCATTTTTAAACACTACAGAAAAATGATCAAAACTGGGACTTACAATTATGACTGGGAAGCTTAGTTATTTTTAGTTTAACATGGTGCATTCAGGGCATTGTTGGTATAAGTAGACCTGCTTCCAGCCATTAAGAGGCAGAGATTTCTGTTGCTCCACCAACTGTCTACATAAAGGGCATGGCCCACCTTAAGGGCACATTTAGTAAATCAAGGCTACTTTTTCTATGCTGCTATATGCAGATCTACTGATTTTTTCAGTGGTTTTCCTGAGCTATTTTTAATTAATGGTTTATTTCACTGTGCCTTGACCAAAGTAATGGGTGAACAAATGTAAACATGCAAAGGTTTGAATAACAAATTAGAGTGGGGTGAAGAATTGTGCATTTACTTCTGCACATTTTCAGCTACAAATGACATTCTGTATTTCCTTAGAGTAGAACCTGACAGTTTATCACTCATTGTAGCTCCTATAAATCTATTTCATCTCTAATGGGGAGCTTATTTGTGTTTACCACACATTATGACAAACACATCTATCCATTGACATTTAGGTGACTGCAGACAAACGGAGCTGTAAAAAGCTTCAATTGCACATTGCCTCACTGCCTAGGGTAATTTGTGCTTTATTAGGCAGAGGTGGAGTTGTAATGAAAAGGATACCACAGATGATCTTTTAGATTTCAAACCTGGGGAAAGTTCAAGGAAATAGCCAAGATGGTAAGCTTCTTTGATTTAATGTGGAAAGTACTTATTGAACATATACTGTGTGCCCAGTCCTGGCCAAAACAATGAAAAAAATCAGGTAGAATTTTAAGCATGGACTCCAATCTCCAAGAACTGATATTACTTTTTGGAAGATGTCTACACACAAAACCTCTAAAAGTGAAAAAACAAGATACGGGAATATATGTTATATACATTATGTAAGTATACACACACACATATATTTAATGTTAAACTGAGAATTATCAAAATGGAAAAAAATCAATAGTTTACTTAGTCTCATATCTGAAATACCAAATACAGTTAAAACAGTGACAACAAATAATTAATAAATTATTAATACAACTGCCCTCTTGAAACATTCATGGATACTGTTAAAATCAGTTTCTCTATCATTTTGTACTTTACGCTCGGAATATACTTCTATCCCAGCCCAATCAGCCTAAGACCTCCAGGAGCAAACCTATAGTCTGACAAAAATCAAGTTTATTGACCCATTACTATGAAAGAGACTGCACATGGAGGAACGTGGAAATTATAAGATTTGGGAGAAAGGTGAAATTTAAATAAATCAGCATTTCCATGGGCTCACAGCAAAGCAGGGCTGTGTATAAAAGACTGAATATCAATCAGGCCTGGTCTGCAAGTTACCTAGGGTCCTATAGATGTGGAATGCTATCTCCAAGAACCCCTCATCCGAACGAAGCTCTGCATTTCTTTCGGAAATCAAGTCCACTACTGAATATCAATCAGGCCTGGTCTGCAAGTTACCTAGGGTCCTATAGATGTGGAATGCTATGTCCAAGAACCCCTCATCCGAACGAAGCTCTGCATTTCTTTCGGAAATCAAGTCCACTTCTCTGTCAAGGTGAATTATGTAAAAGTGGGATGTTTCATTCTTACTGGTATACTTTCAAACAGTAAAATTTCTGATAGTCTATAACTTTAGAGAACAAAGTTTCTCTGTAAAAAAGCAGTAGTCATTTGAAGGGAGTTATGACAAGTTATAGCTGTAGCATGTCCTTGGGAGAAATATTGTTTCCTGGCTTTATCTGTGTCTGATAAAGGACAAGGCAGATTTATAGTCTCAGTCTCAGCTAATTTTCACTCTCTCACCTCTATTACAACACAAAATACACATTGCTTTGTGTTTTAGTTAAGTAGTCACAGCTGTCTCCATGCTAGACTATAAACACAAAGGGCTCTGTATCCTCTCCAAGGGCTGGCACAGTGTCTCTCATGTGGCAGATACTCAGAAAAAAATTTTTAACTGAATCTGATCTGATTACCAAGAAGAAGCAATATTTCAAGTTCATCAAAGAGGCCCAAGAAAAACTAAGGAGGTTAGGACAAATCAAGCGCAGGTTAGGGAGTGCTTCAACAAAAAGCTCTCCCCGCTTGCAAAACTGAAGGCAAGCCACACTTCCTCAGCTGGAAGAAACTTTATTGTAACAGGATTTCAGTAGGAATCCATTCAAGAAAGCTGCTCCTACAAAGGATACTTTTCAAAGGAAACAGACAGCTATGCACACAGGATAGTCTTCCCTATAAATTCTACTTGTGTAAACAATATGTAAACTTTCCAATCTGCATCCTTTAGATTTTGCTCTTTATATGGATGTTGAAAATCAGCCTTTTCTGTCTCATCCTACAGTCTATCGAGTTTTTATTGCTCAAATAATATATGTTCTGTCATCATTAAACAATCACAAACTTTACAGAGAACATAATGAAACTATCTGGAGTGAAAAACTGATTGTAACCCCATAGTACCCCTTAAGTAAAGGGCTTTTGTGTCATAGGAACACTCTCCACTCCATCTCATCATGAAAGGTTAACATACTACAAGGAGTTGGTTGTAAATTGGTCTGGTGAGTATGAACCAGAGAACAGACAATACAAAAAGCTGTTATTCACCAGACTAAAAGACATGAAAGTAGAATCTCTCTCTGCATTTAATAATTCTAGGGTAAACTTATTGGGATTTAGTGAACGTGAGACAAAACTTCCCATCTGATAAAGCAGTTATACTCTGCACCAAATTGTAATCAAAAGTTCATCAGTCAACGTTTACATTACAAAATAAAAACAAAATTTAGATTACTACATGAAAACCTCTCTTAAAGAGCACTCCTTAGCAAATATTCACCCATGTCCTATTATCAGCCACCTCTGGTGGAACTGGCCCTTATCACAGGGATGACACTTAAGACACATGTTCAAAGGCAGCAGTGATAACAAATGTCAGCAGGGCCTATTCATACAAAAGGTTGCTTTGTTTTCACTCAATGTGTGGAGTCCCCTCTTGAGGCCAGGAGTGAAGTCACGCATGCATTACTACAGCTGCCGCTCCGCTCAGAGCCAGAGGTCTAAGACACCTCAGAGCAGGAGACTTGGTGAAATTTGAGAAGTAGAGGGAAAGCTCTCTCACTTTAAAATAACTCAAGGAGGTAGGCTTCCGGTAAAGATGGCAGAATAGACAGTCCCCAGCAACACTCTCTCCCACAAATTTACAACTATAAAAAAGCAACAACAGCCAAGCTGGGGCTGTTAGAGCTCAGGCGAAGAGGAGGAGAGACCTACAGAGTTCATGAAGGCAGGAGAAGCCACAATGAGAGGAAAAAAAAACTGCTCAGAGCATTTTGGGCTGTGGCTGCTTTAAGGCTGGAGCTGCTGAGCGCACAGAGCAGTAGCCAGCAGAAGCCGCAGCTGTGCCCTTCAGATGGAGTTGCTTAGAGGTGGCAGGAGAGAAGGGGGACTCGGTGGCCCCCAGGACAGCAAGACCACTAATAGGGTTCCTGTGGACCCACACAGGAGCAAGGAGCCACAACAACTGAGAAAAGAAGACATTCAGAGGCTGGTGAATCATCACAAGAGACCAGAGCACGGCCTGTCCCGTGGAGTGTTTGCAGCATGGGCAGTTGGGGAGACAGACCCACCAGGAGAACACTGGGACACAGCAAGAACAGCTGATCTGCCCCCCAATCAGCACAGGATCACTCAGAGGAGACTGGTCAGGAATATAGAATTGCATGGGGTGCAGTTTGATGAAAAGACTCTGGCCCAGATCAGACTTTCTATACAACCCAGGTGCTCTGGGTCTCTGGAGAGCCGTAAGTACCTATAAGGTCAACCATTAAACCCTGAGCTGCACAAAAAGCCTTACCTAGGGAAACAGCAGCAAAGCAGCAATTTGGCTCAACCACGCAGCTCAAGTACTGGTCCCCACAGGAAGTTCCCCCATCTTAGAAGTAAACAAAGGACAAAAAATTAGTTCCAGCCCAGGCACACCACCAGCACCTTGGGGCCCACCAGGGGACCCAAGGTTTGGAGCTGGGGACTGGACCCCCCCTCCCCCACCAACAACCCACCTGGGGTCCTGAGGCATCAAGCCAGGGACCAGACCCCCCCCCCCACAACCAGGCACACTGCCAGTGCTGAGGAACATATCAAAAACATCACCTCTATGTGGGTGGCCCACCACAGCCACCTCATTAACCACAGCTGCTGCAAAAGTGGCAAGACACCGCAACCACCATACAGATGGTCCACCAGCCCCTGGAGTGCACTGATACAAGGAGAGTCACCACCAGAGACCAAAGAAAAGAGGATGTCTCTCTCCACAAAGCCCATTCCAGGGTGACAGAAGAAGCATTTGCTCTATGACAATACTGGGGGACCTGAACACACCTCTCAGCATTGGACAGATCATCTAGGCAACAAATCAACAAAGTAACTATTACTCTTTCAGAGGGAGAGAAGAAATCTAGGGTTATCAGTGGTGGAAGGTGGGAGGGAGAGGGGGATAGGGAGAGATTGGACAAGGGGCATAAAGAATAAATATAATTTGTAACAATATATATACTAGTATTATTGATTTGATCAATATATGTCAACATTGAACCCCAAAAATATGCATAATTGATTCAATAAAATAAATAAAAAAACTCAAGGCTACCTAAAATACTTTTGCACTGTCAGAACAAAACATATTTATTCCATTTTTTCAAAAATACTTCCAAGTCCTCATTTGTATTTAACCTCAGACAGCTGCTTTTACCTCAAAATAAAGTCCCATCCCCCAAACTCATAACAGACTTGGATGAAGACATTTTTTAAGTGTTACCTTTAGGCTTTTGCAATCTATTTTGAGTCCATTCTACAGGTTTTATTGTAAGGACACTCTGGGAGAATGTAACAGCAGGTGGAGGAAAGAAATATGCATGCTTTTTTGATAAAGTGTAATTTCAGCTCATTTCTTTGCTTGCTACTTTGCTTAAATGGCCCATGTTCACTTAAGAAACTTTAACCACTTCCTTCTGCTATTGTTTCTCATTTGAGTTTATAATGAGCTCAAGCAAGAGAGATGCTTGGGAACAGGAAATGATCCAGCCAAGGAAGCAACACAGAACACACAATGCCTGGGTCTCAGAACACCATAAATTCTGAGATCCTAATATTTTATGACTTTGATCAGTAAAAAAAAAGCTACTGAGATTTTCTGTGAGAAATAACTAACCAATTTAAATTATTAGGGTACAGAGGAGGCATCGAGTAAATATATTTCAGAATATAAAATCGAAATCACAATCCTCTTCCATGCTAAAGCTCACCTTAAGCTCATACTTATCTTGGGATCGGGATGCCAATGGTCAGTTCTATGCTACAATAAATAGAGCAATCGGCTATATCAATCCATGCTATCACTTAAGATTCAGTTTGATACATGTGAAACCCATCACTCATAGATCACATGTTGCAAATAAGGAAATAAGTCATTTCTGAACATCCTTTTCCAGGGAAGAAACCTTTACTTAATATAGTACATATTTTATCAATGGAAGGACATGGGGCCTATTTTATGGGTGCCTCAAATCTGCATGATGAATTGATGGCAATTTTTTTGTTTTTCAAAAGCAATTTCATGTCCATACAATTTCATGTTCATCAAGAGAAGAAAATCTGTCTTTCATATTAGTTGACTTTACAATTAACTTTGCATTTTTTCTATTGGAAAAACTGCACAAAGTCTAACGTTAAAGAAATGTAGAGAACATTAGTCACTACTGTAAAAACAATGTTAGAGATGAAAAAAATCTTACCATGTTACCCAATCCTTCACCTCCCCCAGCTTTCCTTAATGCAAGAATGTAAACAATTTTGGTTCTGATCTTGAAATTTTAACATATTTTGCTGTAGCTTGATTATCCGTTTAAAGTTCCAGGATACAAAAACCATGTCTGTTTTATTCACTACTATATCCCCAGCACCTTGAAGTGTGTTTGGCATATAGAATGTTCCAAATCGATCTTGCTGATAAATAAATCCCATTCTGAATTACTCAACAGCCTCAACAACATCTTTGTTTTTACTTAATAGGTATATTGCTGAAAATGGCATCCTTTAAATAGGAAAATAAAATGTGTTATTTTCCATAATCCAGATTCAATTTGCTTTTGAAAGCAGCAAACCTAATTGAAATACATTATTTTATGGATGAGGGGAGAAAAGAGAGACATCTAGTGGACAGACTGACAGACTAAGCTCAAAAGCCACACCTGTCACTCCTTCCATCCCTTACTAAATGTCTTTGAAAAAGTTACTTGTCTGGGCCGGCCCGGTGGCGCACTGGAGAGTGCGCTGCTTGGGAGCGTGGTTCCATCCCTTACTAAATGTCTCCATCCCTTACTAAATGTCTCCATCCCTTACTAAATGTCTCCATCCCTTACTAAATGTCTCCATCCCTTACTAAATGTCTTTGAAAAAGTTACTTGTCTGGGCCGGCCCGGTGGCGCACCGGAGAGTGCGCTGCTTGGGAGCGTGGTGGCGCTCCCGCCGAGGGTTCCGCTCCCATGTGGAGACCGGTTCCCGCTCACTGGCTGAGCGTGGTGCGGGCGCAACACCGAGGGTTGCGATCCCGTTACCGGTCAGTAAAAAAAAGACAAAAAGGAAAAAAAAAAGAAAAAGAAAAAGTTCCTTGTCTTTGTGAAAGAGGTAAAAGGCAAGTAGCTACTTCAATTTCAGTAACAATATTAGAATCCTAATGATTGAATGAAAAATCTCCTATTTGGGGTTTAGTCATGTCTTTCTCCCTGAGGAAAAATAAGTACTTAAAACCATTACATTCATGTTCCCAGTTCCCCAATGAATTATGTCGAGTTGCGACTTCTGCGAATATAAATAGTAGGAAAAGACAGTATTGTTCACACCAAATAACCTTATTTCTTTTGAGATATACCAGTGGCAGGTGAATTCAAATGTAATTCAAACATAAGATCACTAGCAGACCCCTGATCTTGAGGTTATTAAAACATATATACATACATATAAGGGCAGATCCATTCTTTCGACAGACCACCTTGAAAAGCATGAATTTTAAGACATCTACAAAAGGATGTGTAAACAGGATTTAATTTGTACAAAATATGTAACCTATTTTAAAACAGACATCACCCTGCATGTATTTAAGTATTCCTTTTTTTTTTTTTTGTCTTTTTTTTGTGACCAGTAAGGGGATTGCAACCCTTGGCTTGGTGTCGCCCGCACCGTGCTCAGCCGGTGAGCGCACTGGCCATCCCTATATAGGATCCGAACCCGCGGCGGGAGCGCCGCTGCGCACCTAAGTGCCACACTGTCCCGAGTGCTAAGTATTCCTTTTAATTACAGGATCAAGACAATGATAGGATCTGATCGAAACATCTATTTCCACAAGTCCTTTTTGATCTAGATAACTTTATTCAAAAAATATTTGAGCATCTGCCACATGCCAAGCATTATATTTCATAACATTTATCACAAATTTTACTTTTATTTGTAGCCTAAAAATGTTTTTCTACTCTTTAAAGCCAATTGAGGCACTTTTCAATTCACAAAGGTCCTCTTATGTCATTGGCAAGTCAAACTTTTAGTATAGTGAGATCAGAAATGAGGTACACAAATTTAGCATCAATTTGCTGATACATGGCCAAAATGTGAAAGAACTCAAATATGCCCCTTAGTTACATCAGGCAGTTAGAAGTTCCAGTGGATGTTCTGTACATAAAATGTCCTTCTGGGGGTCTTCTAAGAGATCATTGCCTCAAAGTCCGATCCAATTTCAAACAGACTCACTTGCTATTAGTTCAGCACTTTAGCCTGGTAACTACAGCATCATGGATGATTTGGTCATCTGAAATCTCTTTCCAACAGCATCTAGCACAATAATGCTGCTATCAGTTCTCCCAATAGAATGCATCAGGGAGGCTAAGAAATGTGGTCAAATAATTTTGAAAAAAAATTAATAAACCATAGCTATTCAGTATAAATAAAACATAAAAAAAATCATTACCAATAAGTTCTATTCTGCTACTTCTTATGCGGCCTTTGCCAAATCACTCAAAATACCTGAGTGTGTTCCCTAAACTTTAAAATGTTAGTTGAACTAGACCAAACTCTGAAAATTCCACAGTGCTACTGATATCAATTGTATGCATGTGTTATCTCAACCTCAACTGCATCAATTTTTAAGGTTTTCAAACAATGTTTGAAGGTGGCAGACATCCTCCAATCTTATCCCTGAGTCTTCTGCTAACTTGTTTACAATCACAACATGCTCACCTTTCCCCGGTTACTAAGTATATCTCAGGCTGTTTCTTCCATACCTAAAATATCTTACCTACCTACTCTCTATCTACCAAAATGTTCATCTTTCAAGGTTTGGGGTAAGAGAAATCAGTCTATTCCAGTAGAAACTGCCCTGTAAAGTGCTTGGGTCATCTCATGAATGTACATACTACCTCAACTAAGCATATGGCACGAAAAAAAAAGTCTCAGATTTTCAGTGGATTCTTAAAAATTTGTTTGGTAAAGATCTCATGTACTCCCATGAAGAGAAAGAATGCATGATTCCAATTTTAATATCAACTTTCTAACATAATAACTCCAAGTAAGATTAACGATCTCCTGCACTATTGAATGTTATTCATTGAAAATGGAAGAAATTTCAAATTAAGTCATCATCTCTAAATTAATTGGTTTAAAATGAGATCTGAACAACAAAAGAGAATCAAACTGATCAATAAATGCTAGAAATTAGTAGCATTTCTACTATTAATGTTGAATGTTACAAAACATTTCAGGGCATTTCAGTTATCATTGTACAATGCTCTTATTTAAAGCACGCAATCCTTTACACAATAGAGATCTCAAAATGACTGAAGACCTAGACAAAGAACTATTAAGACCCACTTCAGAAAAGTTATGATCACTTAATCTCCCACTATTTTATGTAGAATGTCACTGTTTCATTTTAAGGCAAAAACTAGTGGAACAGAAAACAATGTAATAATTCAGTCTTTTTTTGATAAATCTGGATATTTTCAAGGAACAAAAGTTGTATACTCACATAACTCAAAACTTCAAACATGAAAAATGGATTTTGTTCATTCATTCATTCAATTCATCAAACACATCTACTGAACTACTACTAAGTGCCGGGCAATATGTAAAGCACTGGAAATACCAAATGGTATTTTCCCTCTAAACCACCACCATCACCATCTTTATGGAAAGAAATTATAAGCCTGGTAAGACATCTCTCAAATCATATCTGGGCAAATATTCCTCCCTCCTCTAAGAGTGCCTTTACTATTACATTAGCCTCTAAGCTCAGGACAGAATGTTTATTCTTTCTTTAAAAAAAAAGATGACTGGAAAGGGGATCTCAACCCTTGACTTAGTGTTGTCAGCACCACGCTCTCCCACCGGGCTAACCAGCCATCCCTATATGGGATCCGAACCCATGGCCTTGGTGTTATCAGTACCACACTCACCTGAGCCAGCCACGGGCTGGCCCTGTTTATTCATTTTTATCCACAGTGCTTGAAACATACGTAGGCAGTCAATAAATGCCTCTGAGATTGGAGTCCCAAAAACTTGATGCAATATATAAGTCTATAAAAGTGACTATTAGTATTTGAACAAAAGTGAAACTTTATTTTGATTCAGCATCTTAGTTTTAATGTAATGTTTAAAAGTCAGTCACTAAAAATGAGGGAACACTGAAGAAAATATTCATCATCTTCTAAATCAAAATAAATACAATAATACTTTTCTTCTCATTTTCTTCTTTCAGGTTTTTTTTATTTTTCAGTTGTCTTTATTCCTAAATCATTTATTTCTAGCTTTGTTCCTTTTTTACAGCATGCTCCTGTGACCACTGGAGCAACATTAATACAACCCTAAACTCAAATAAGTTTTATTTAATTTCAGCTATCAAGTTCCAAATGCATCAGTTAAACTGGGTTATGGCATGGAAAATACCTAAGACATCCACAGATTTTAACTTATTTTTGTTAAGATTCTATGAAGATCATGGCAAATTATAATAAAAGTTCTGGTATACTAAAAAGCAATTTATGTGGAAGACGGATGAAGATTTATACAGTTTTGAGGAGGTATCAACAATGTGTACCAGAAATCCTTTTTCACAGAAGTCTTAAAAACTTTCTCAGACCTCCAGCAAATCTAAAAATTCTTGGTAAAGGTCAACTCAGATGTGATACGGACCTAATATAAAAACAAAGTATGTACTGTCAGGATCTGTTGTGAAAGTTCCAAATAACTTCCCAATAACAACTCTGTCCCTGGCCAACTAGATATACTAGGTGCTATGACACTGAAATATGTTTTAAGACACAGGATTCCAATATGAGTAGGAGAATATTTCACTCCCAGATTTTGCGCTTATTTCAGGTTGCATTCTAGCTAATACATTCAGTGCTTATTGACCCGAGTTGGGAATCTGGGTGCTAACAGTTAAAGAAAAGACTTGAGATGGCTATCCAAGATACTCATGCCTGGTGATCATAAACTGCAAAAGATTAGGGAGTAGGGGTCACAGGAATCAAAGTTGGGCTGGTAAGAAAAGCAGGAAAACAATGGACCGTACTAATGACAGATTATCCCAGTACGAAGAGGAACAACATTCTTTATAATAGTACAAATAAGCTTTTACAATACAAATAACTTCCTCGATAACTTACGAATACTCTGGCACCATCTTAAGGGTTATTTGAAAGAAAATGAAAGTTTCTATTATATATATATACATATATATTCTGTAGGACTTCCCTGTAGAAATTAAGAATAAAAAGCATAATGTCCCATTATCCCTATGTTTCCTATTATTTCTGATAATATTTCTAGAAATACATGCAAGAGCAGTTATTTTGATCTCTTTAAGTAGCTTTGAAAAGAAACCATAAAACTGTATTTAGGACCTAAATAGTTTAACTGCTTAATCTCTTATCAGAAAAGAAGATACGTTTTTAAAAAAGAGGCATCAAGTTAGATAATGATCATCTGTTTTCTTTCTGTCCACTACTATTTCCCAATTGATCAAAGCCTTCCCTATTAAAAAGGAGACATTAAATAGCAACTTTACTACTACAAATGAATCAATGGAAAAGGTAGATTATATTCTTACAACTTATAGTTGTAAGAATGATACAGTATAACACAGTAAAATATCTATATAATATGTAATTATATATATATAATAATCCAGTATAATAAGAATAATCCAGTATAATATCTCTACCTTATACATAAATTGAATTAAGGCTCAAGAGTTCAAAGAATTTGTACAAAATTATACAAAAATATTTTACATGTTCTAACAAAAAACAAAAATTGAAAGAGCTACATTATCAATTAGTAGAACTAGAATAAAAATTTCAAACACTGGCCTCAGTTTGGTGCTTTTCCAATATACCATGCTCATGCTGCTTCACAATGAATTAGTGTTACAGATTTTAGTTCATCTTGGCTGAGCTCTTACGAATTTACAACTGAAGTTGCTGTAAGTTGAAGAAATGTTATACAATCACAGGACAGATATAAAGAAACAGAGTACTGCTTCTACCATATTATAGGATATCAGAAAAAATACAAGGCAGCGGTTTTCTTATTTTCCCAAATAAGTACAAGGTTAAAGGAAAGCTTGTTCACTTATTTATTATGAATATTCATGAAATACAAAGCTGACTGTCTCCCCTCCTGCCCATGAAGTGAGGGCCAGATTCATACTGGGGGCATACCCATTACCAGAAATTACTTTTGTACCCTTTGTCCCCTCCCAGTTATCCCCCAACCTCCCTCCCCCTCCCCCTCTCCCATCCACTCCAATTTGTAGCCCTAGGAATGCTTTCTCCCTCTGTTGGATCACGGCATTACTGTGGTCTCTTTCTTGCCTTCCTTTCTCTCTTAACTCCCACATATGAATGAGCACATGTAGTATTTATCTTTCTGTGCTTTGCTTGTTTCACTCAACATAAGTTTCTCCAGGTTCATCCATGTTGTTGCAAATGGGAGTATTTCATTCTTTTTTATGGCACAGTAGTATTCCATAGTGTATATATACCACAGTTTCCTTATTCAATCATCTACTGATAGACATTTAGGTTGGTTCGATATCTTGGCTACTGTAAACAGAGCTGCAATAAACATGGGAGTGCAGGTGTCTCTTCAACATGATGATTTCCATGCCTCTGGATATATACCCAGAAGAGGGATTGCTGGATCATACAGAAGACCTCTACAATGAGAATTACAAACCACTTCTGAAAGAAATTAAAGAAGACACAAAAAGATGGAAAGATATTCCATGCTCTTGGATTGGAAGAATTAACATTGTGAAAATGTCTATACTACCCAAAGTGATCTACAGACTCAATGCAATCCCCATCAAAATACCAATGACATTCTTGACAGAAATGGAAAAACAATCTTACCTTTCATATGGAAAAACAAAAGGCCCTGAATAGCCAAAGCAATCCTGAGCAAAAAAAAATACAAAGCCAGTGGTATAACTCTGCCTGACTTCAAATTACACTACAAAGCTGTTGTAACTAAAACAGCATGATACTGGTATAAAATTAGACATTCAGACCAGTGGAGTAGAATAGAGAACCCAGAAATCACTCCTCAGGCTTATAGCCATCTGATATTAGGCAAAGGCAACAAAAATCTACAATGGGTTAAAGATTGCCTCTTCAACACGTGATGCTGGGAAAAATGGATATCTATATGCAGAAGAATGAAACTAGATATGTATCTCTCATTATACACTAAAATCAACTTGAAATGGATTAAAGACCTAGGTATAAAACCCGAAACTGTAAAATTACTAAGGGAAAATATAGGTGAAACACTTCAGCAGTTAGGTCAGGGCACAGGCTTTATGAACATGAGCCTGAAAGCACAAGCAGCAAAAGAAAAAATAAACAAATGGGACTATATCAAACTAAAAAGCTTCTGCCCACTGA
>NW_007728547.1:6594-40533 GCF_000696425.1 Galeopterus variegatus | reverse complement strand
CCCACCAAAGGAAACAATCAACAGAGTGAAACGACAACCTACAGAGTGGGAGAAAATTTTTGCTAACTATGCATCTGATAAGGGATTGATATCCATAATATACAAGGAACTCAAGCAATTATACGGTAAAGAACCAAATAACCCAATTAGAAAATGGGCAAAGGAGCTGAATAGACATTTTTCAAAGGAAGACATACAAATGGCCAACAGATACATAAAAAAATGCTCAACATCACTAGACATCAGAGAAATGCAAATTAAAACCACATTGAGATACCACCTCACTCCAGTTAGGCTGGCTATAATCAAAAAGACGGTGAATAACAAATGCTGGCAAGGGTGTGGACAGAAGGGAACGCTACTGCACTGTTGGTGGGACTGTAAATTAGTACATCCACTTTGGAAAACAATTTGGAGGTTAAAGGCAAGTTTTTTTTGTTTGTTTGTTTGTTTTTCCTTTTGTCTCTTTCTTCGTGTCCGGCAACGGATCGCAACCCTCAGTTGTCGCACCCGTACCGGACCGGGACCGGCAACGGGATCGCAACCCTCGGTGTTGCACCCGCACCTCGCTCAGCCAGTGAGCGGGAACCGGTCTGTATGTGGGATCCGAACCCTCGGCGGGAGCGCCGCCACACTCCCAAGCGGCGCACTGTAGCAGTGCGCCACCGGGCCGGCCCGGCAAGTTTTTGACCTTCATGTTTTCGTATCAAACAGTTAACATTTTTCGGCAAGTATGCCTGAGCTTTTAATCAAATGACTTTGCAAATATGTTTTTCTAGCTTATTCATTTACTACTCAACCATCCTAGGTGGAAAAGACATATTTGTGACAATATTAACAACACTTTACTGAGCCAAGAGGATAAAAGCTTTACTGTTTATCAGTGTAGTTCTGTTTCAAAAGATCTTTGAAAGAGCAAAGTGCAGAACAGTACATCAGTAAGTCCCTATTTGTATAAAATAAGGGAGCTATGTTTATTTCTAGTTGCACAGAAAATTATAAGGACACTTCAGACATCTAATAGTATATGTAACGATGAGAAAACGAGACAGACTAAGGTGGGAAATACTCTTTGGTACCGTTAAATAGTTTTTTACAATGTTCGTGAAATACTTTTTCCAAGTAAAAAAAAGAGATCTTTGATGTTGATGCTGACGATGACGACGATGACGACAATGTCTACTACTACTACTGCTGGATATACGGTTTGTCTTTTACTCCCATACTCAAAGAATTAAGATTCACATAAATGATTAATAAAATTTTTAATTTCCTAAATAAAAACTAAGGCTTACCCCCCCATTCTATCTTAATAGTAAAAACAATTTTAAAAAAAAAACCTTTAATGTTCTTAAACCTTTGAATAGAGGTATTCTAATCGTATGTGTTATTTTCATAAATAACAGAGTTTGAATGTTCACTGACATTGCTGCTTAAATTATAAAAAGCCTATACATCACCCATTTTACCCTCCTATAAATAACTGGTAAAATTTTAAGTTCACAAGAAAGTTTCTACCATACACATTACAGAGATTTCAATGACTCGTTATTGCAACAGAATCAGAGAGCATATCAAATACATAAACACAAAGTAACATTACACTGCTTTAAAAAAAAAAAACATTAGAAAAGGTAATTCAATTTTAATTTATTTTCATCACTTTTTCTTCATGATCCAGATATTTTAAAATGCAAAGAAAATTAACTTTCCATGATATGTCAGGGACGGGCACTAAAAAAAATTTTTAGGCTGCTAATGAGTTATACAAATAAAAATATCAAATGGAGATCCAGTTATCAAAATGAAAGGACTCAACATATTAAAAGTTCACAATTGTTTGTAGAGAGCACATAAAAAATTCAGCTTACTAACCAACCATTGTGATTTCAAAGAACTATTGCAGACGTTTGAAGAAAATAGATTTATTAGTTAATTTATAAAGAGAGTAAAGAGCTTGAAACAAGTATTAAAAAGAAATTTGTGCCTTTATTAGAATGATGTTAGGCTTTATATATACCAATTTTGGTAATCAAATTATTGTCGGTTTTTTTTTTTAAATAAGAAATGACACTAACGAACTGCAATATTGGTCCAACAGTCTTCTCTTTACTTTTCTTTTAAAGCAAGAAACAGAATGCGAGTAATCAGAAAGCACTAGCAGGCATCAGTTAATCCAAGATACTAGCTTCTTAATTCCAAAAGCACTTGCAAAGAAAACCTTTGGTGGGGTGAAGGAGAGCAATTCATAATAACTGGAATCCCATGAATGTGTACTCCAAGTCTCATAAGGCTATTTTTTAATTTATCCTTTACTTGGCCATTTTTCCCCCCTCAAATATGACAGTTTTTCTTTGACTTTTTTCTCCTAAACGTATAAAAAGTATGAAATATAAACAAGCTCTTGCATTGCACACTCAGAAGTGCACAATTCAAGCATTATAGAGCTATCTACACACTGATAAATCCCATCAAATCTTGGATAATTCATTAATATACAAAATATCAGGGCACAGAAAGAACTAAAACCCACTTCTTTTTGTTACACATAAGATTCAAATATTCAATCTAAGGAACAACACTTAATCATTTTGGCTCTCTTCTACATCTGCATGTTGATATACTTATTAAAATATTCCTGTATAATCATGTTTGGTCTTACTATTTCAAGTTTAAAATCTCAAAACCAGCCATCCAGACAAAACAGAAAAGTTATCTCTTCCCCATCTCCCTAACCCCAATAACTATGAAGTCAATTTTACGACATGACTCCAAACACTGGATTGTGACGACAAATGCTAGGTCCGATTTCTTCATAATCCTTTTTGGTGTGGCATACTTGGTAGAACTCAGGCTGAAAAGAAAAACGTGCATTTTTATAAAGGCCAAAAATCTACCACCTTTCAATATGCTTTTAAAAGAGATGCTTTAAAAGAGATGTTGAAATCTTACAAGGTTTATTACTAGTCCATCCACGGTACTTGAACAAATCTTACAAATTCTAGCAACCATGACTTAAAATCAGCTATAAATCTTTATCAAAACCAAAGGAACATTTAATTTATGTTCCCCCATTCCCCTCTCCAACACCTGTTCCTCCTAGGACTTTGAAATTTTGAGAAACAGAAGGCTGATCCTCAAATGTCCAGTCTGTTCTACTGACGCTTTCCCACACAGAGCATTGAGCCAGTATTCTAAACAGCAGCATCAGCCTAAGGTAGAGGTAAACCACTCCTTGTTATGATAAAAATGTCTAGATCATCCTGCCTAGTTCACTCAAGATCTGGTAAAGACAGACTATTCCATGCTCTGTGTTCCCTCATTTCTCAAATGACAAAGTTAGAAACTCAATGATATGAGTATATGGCACAACTGAAGAAGACTAAAATTAAGAAAAATAACTTTTATTTCCTATTTTTAAATGGCTTTAAACCCAAAATTATATAGTTATTCAATAATTCAAATAAAGCTCCTTCATTTTAATACTCCATGCACTACCAGGACAAAGCACCAATACTTACTAGGCTAATGATATTAGAATACCTTTTAAGGGAGTTTTAAAGACATATTGATTCAGGGACAGGGTTCTTAGAACAATTCCCTTTGACTCAGTTTAGAACATCATACTTCCTATGCAATGAAATATAACTTTAACCTTAATTTTTATAAATATTTACACCAAAAAAACAATGACCTTCCAAAAATTGTATAAGCACAGTTTAAAAAGAATTTTCCCTACAGATAAATTTTAAAACAGAGTATAAAATGCTCACTCTAACATAATGCCTACCAAGCTAAAAAAACATATGTACATCAAATTTAAGTGACTTCCAATATACTATGTACAAATGTATACAATTTTAAAAGTTCCCTATGTTATATTTAGTTACAATTGGAAGGAATTTACTTTGTTCTTCTATAAATACTGATGGATTCTTCTATCTAAAAAAAAAATCAAAATTTAAAAGTAAACTATTATACTCACCGTGGAAGCCAGCATCGATCCTCCAAACCAAACTGCATATCGCTGCATGTGGTGCGTAATGACTTGTACATCAATAGGTTTTGGCTGAAAAAAGACACAGTAAGATCATTTTAATAGTACATTCGAATAACAATTTCTATATCATTTTAACCTTAAATGTACATACATAAAAATAATATTTATACTAAATTCAAGTGACATCTTATAAACCAGAAACAACCAAGATTGGTTAGCCACAGAGGAGGGAATTGGGAACACTGTGGAAGATATGGGGATGAGAACACGACAAACTGAATGGAGAAGAAATAGCAATGAGTATACATTTTATACAATTCTGATTTTTAGGACCATGTTAATGTTTCACATATTCAAAAATAAATAAAACTGTAAAAGGAGACATACATGGAACAAAACAGAGTACGATAGAAACAAATTAAACTACTTATATTTTTTTAAAAACATAACTACACTGAAGTGAGAGAAGGGACTAACCCAAGTATATTGTGAACACAGAATTCTGACTCTTAATGCCCTCAGGCTGAAGATAAAAACTAAGCAAATACTAAACTCTAGTTAGCTCTATTTTTCACAGTAGCATAGACTAACAATTCTGAAACTTTTATATATATATTCCAGGATTCAGCAAAAACATAAACATACTGCAGATATAGGGGCCAGTTCTCACCATCAGAGAAGGGCATTACAAATATGGAAAGACAGAAAATTAGAATGAACCTTCTGGTATTCTAGAACTGAAGGCATCAGTATAAATACATAGTTTTTTAACTTATATAGAACTAGACATAGATGTGTAGACAGACACACACACACACCCCACCTCTGACCATGAAAAAAGCCTACTAAATGTAGTGACACCCCAGCAGCAAAAAAAGCAGACCTAATGTTCAAAAACTGGTTTCTTAATAACATTCTCTACTAAAATGTACAATGTTGTCTTTGTAAAAAAAAAAAAAGGGGGGGGGGGATGATTTCAGGGCCAGAAAAGAGAATGTACAAGATCAGCCTGAAATATCTTGCTGTGCCAGGAAGTATGCAAAAAATGGTGGGTCTGCATCATAAGAACATAGGAGCCACATGATGGCTCCCGCTGGCCAAATCAGAGAAAATTTGAGCATCCAAATTAATGCATATTATGGCATTAATGATATTATGATATCACAATGATATTAATGATATAACCCATAAAAAAAAAAAAAAAAAAAAAAAAAAAAAAAAAAGGGGGGGGGGGGATGATTTCAGGGCCAGAAAAGAGAATGTACAAGATCAGCCTGAAATATCTTGCTGTGCCAGGAAGTATGCAAAAAATGGTGGGTCTGCATCATAAGAACATAGGAGCCACATGATGGCTCCCGCTGGCCAAATCAGAGAAAATTTGAGCATCCAAATTAATGATATTATGGCATTAATGATATTATGATATCACAATGATATTAATGATATAACCCATAAAAATATGAGAAATCAGGAGTTCATACAGATATTACTGAAAGAATGAATGAGGGAAGTAGAAGGAAAAACTCTTACAGTTAAATGAGACTACAAAACACAGAAGAGATGATGGAATTTGCAAAACACCATTGGCAACTACTACAGTAATAACTATTTTAGGAAAGAACTGCAATGGATACTAAAACCAGTGGTTAAAAGTTTGATGAGAAACAGGATAGCAACACAGTCTGAAATTGTCTCCCCATAAGATTCTTATTAAATACTAAAAAAAAAAAAAACTTTATAGTGGAAAAATCTGGCAGACATAACTTTAACCAAGTGATCAAAGTTACACATGGGACAAATCATACCATATATCCACTGAAACAATGCATTAAAAATGATGCATCACTTCTGTGGTATTACTGCTAAAAGTGCATAATCTGAACCTAATCGTAGAGAAGCATCAGACAAACTCAAGAGGGACATTCAACAAAATAAATGGCCTATACTCTTCAAAAATGTTAACGTCATCAAAGACCAAAAAAAAACCAAAACACTGAGTAATGGTTATAGATGAAGGGGTACAATAACTAAATAAAACATTCAATCCTTGATTGGATCCTGGACCAGAAAAAAAAATATTTTGTTGTCCTTTTGCTATAAAGGACATTAGACAACTGGTAAAATTTGAATAGGGTCTCTAGCTAGATAATTATTCTATACCAAGGTTAATTATGTAATTTTGATCATTATAACGTCCTTGCTTTTACAAAATACACTAAAATATTTAGGGGTAATGGGCCATCTATTTGCAACTCATCTCAAAAAGTTCAGGAAAAAAGGGCTGGCCTGGTGGCGCACTGCTATAGTGCGCCGCTTGGGAAGTGTGGCGGCGCTCCCGCCGAGGGTTCGGATCCCACATACAGACCGGTTCCCGCTCACTGGCTGAGCAAGGCGCGGGAGCGACGCCGAGGGTTGCAATCCCGTTTCCGGTCCGGTACGGGGGCGACACTGAGGGTTGCGATCCGTTGCCGGACACGGAAAAAGACAAAAAGGAAAAAAAAAAAAAAAAGTTCAGGAAAAAATAATTTTTCCAGTGTAAGGGTGTGTGTGGGTGTGTGTACATGTCTTGTGTATACATGTATTTACAGAAACAGAATGATAAAGCAAATGTGGTAAAAGGCTAACATTTGGGGAATCTAACTGAACAGAATTCCTACCACTGTATGAGGTTTTGCAACTTTTCTGTTTAAGTACAAAATTATTCCAAACTAAAAAGTTTTAAAACTTACATCTCATAAGAAGATACGGTTTACATTAATTTTAAAAAGCCATTTAGTTGCCACTAAAAAGTACAAATTAAAAGAGAAGAAAGCCAGATATAGATACGAATATTTAGTGACATGTTAAGAAGATCTATAAAAGTTACTGTCAAGTAAAATAAAAATGAAGAAGCCTGAGTCCTCCAGTATACATGGTTTTTCCTATATCTTTAGATATGTCAATACAGTGCTGACATCACTGGGGAAAAATTCCTTATTTCTTATTTACAAACATACAAGAAGCTTAAAAATACGTTAAACATTTTTATTTTATTGAAATACTATACTCAAAAACATATAGCACTGCTTTTTTTCATTTTATGTATCTGTAATGAATCATTAAAAACTAAAAAACTACTTAATATATCCATAACCTGATTATTAAGACAATTAATTCACTTCAACCTTTTAGGTATTCTTATAGAAGAAAAACTTGCCACATGCACCATGTTCACATAATCAATGTGATTAATGATTCCCAGTACAGAGAATTTAAAACTATACTCATAAAAATCATTGACTTTTTTTAGGTAGATAGGTAGATGGATAGGAAAGCGGATGGGTGGTTCTGTGGGTGGCAGAGTTGGTTGGGAAAGTGGTACAAAAACAAAGTCAACATTTTGAAAATCTATTACATAAGCAGACTGCATTAATGTGAAGTAATGCCATTATGGTGACAGAGCTCAATAATATTTTGCTTTCCACACAAAACATATACTTTTTACTGCACTCCAAGGGATCAGTTTATTTAAGATAATCAAACTTTAGGAGCAGAAAACAGTCAGTCTGTCATGCAATTTCTCAACAAGCAACAAACCCTAGAGTGTTGTATTTTATTTTTAAGTAATTTTGTATGAAGGAGGTAGTCTCAGACGGAGCTCTCATTCTTGGTAATTTTCCAAATAGAATGAAATGTGTTTTACTTAGCAGCTTATCTTGTGAATCAATGTCCCGCTTAATATTTAACAAGGATTAAAAAAAAAAGTACTGAAAATGTTTGTCTCATAAATACAGAAAGCAGATAGATATCTGAGAATTTAAAATTAATTTTGATGTTCTGACATCAAGCCCAAATGTCCAGGACATGGAATGGAAAGGTTATCTTGCTGAACCACCAATTTGATTGCACACCATGAGGCAGCTGTGGGGAGCTGGAGTCAATTTGTGAAAGTAGGCTTGACCGCTCAACATCAATATTTCTCTCAGATCTGCTTTGTTTCCTGCTATAGTGGTATTTAAAAAATCTATGGATCCCTATGAATTTTATTGCATTATGTAAAGAAATCTATTATATAAGTTATCTGTGAGAAAAAAAAAATCTCACAGCCAGAACTAAGAATATTTTCCAGAAATGCAGGCAATATCCTAAGAGAACCAAGTGACCCAGAATATCATGGACATAAATCTATAATATCAACAACTTTGCATTAGAATACTCAATAGGTTCCTCTTATATTGTTAAATAAGAGCAAAAGTTTGAAAACAATTCCCACCCTCATTACTATAATCAATACACCCTCAACCTTCCCACCAATAATTGAGAAAACCAACCTTCAATCTACCGCCACTCAATTCCTCACTTAATTTCAGCCTGGCATCTACGGTTCTTTTCAAATCTCTTTGCAAGCGACGTCCAAAGTCCCTGAACATGGTTGAACCTCCAGAGAGGACAATATTCTGTATTAATGGAGAAAAATAAAGAAATAAGTATGACCTGTATTTAAAAAGAAAGAAAAATTTAGATATAATAAACAGTTACTACTAAAATTCTATTACATCCTTCTTAAGAGAAGTATTTAATACTAAACAACAAACAAAAAATAATGAAGTTTTTTAAAAGTATGACCTTGAATCACAATTTTGCTATAAATACTGACCTTGTAGAGAGGACGTCTGACATCAATAGGACAATTCTGAATTACTTCATCTACAACTTCTGAGATAGGTTGTGTAAAGTCTGGATTAGCAAACTGAAAAATAAGTCAAATTGGATATATGAGAGAGATCAGATCACTACTGACAAACCATAATAAAAAGTTAAGAATCAAAGTTTTCAGTTCAAAAACAAAAGGACTTTTAGAAACTATAAATTCTCATCTCTAAGAAATTCAAATTAAAGATGTTGATATTGGAGGATTTGGAAGAAATTCAAATAAAATGATATACCAATCATACCATCAGAATAGCAAACATGTAAAGTCACACATATATACTACGACTGGCAAACATCTGGGTAAATGGGAACTCTTGTACACTGCTAATATGCAGCAATGTAACCACTTTAGAGAACAATTCGGCAGTAGCTAATAAAATTTTTAATGCACATAACTAGTAACTCCACTTCTTAGAACTCTGAAGGAACTCCCACACATGTGCTCTTCCATATCTGTGAATTTGCCTAATTGCTAAAACTTATTTGTAACCCCAAAATCAATATGCAATAGCACTTTCATGGACATTCTCATGTATAAAACAGCAAAAATCTGAGTCTACCGATGTGCATATTTCCAGTTGAGGTTGAACAAGGTGACGATCTGCCCTCTTGTTTCAGCTCTCATATAGTAAACAAGTATCCTTTTCACAGTCTATTTAGTGTCACATTTTTCATATTTTTGTTGGTGATTTTGCTGTTTAAAATGGCCCCCAAGGATAATGATAAAGTACTGTCTAGTGTTCCTAAGTGCAAGAAGGCTGTGACATATCCTAGAAAGAAAATGCAAATTAGATAGCTTTGTTCGGAAATCAGTTATAGTGCTGTGGGCTGTTAGTTCAATGTTAATAAATGAACAATACATATTTTAAAACATACATATTTTCTTTGAACAGAAACAAACATAAAACAAGTTTATGCATTAATGAGATAACAAAAACATGACTACAACACTGTTGGTGGGACTGCAAAATGGTGCAGCCTTTATGGAAAATGGTATGGAGGTTCCTCAAACAATTACAGATAGATCTACCATATGAGGTAGAATGGAAATCATCGTGCCAAAGGGATACCTGTACTACCATGTTTACTGCAGCACTATTTATACTAGCCAAGAGTTGGAACCAGCCCAAATGTCCATTATCAGATGAGTGGATAAGGAAACTGTGATATATCTACACAATGAAATACTACTTTGCTATAAAGAAGAATGAATACTACCATTTGCAACAACATGGATGGACTAGAGAAAATTATATTAAGTGAAAAAAGTCAGGCACAGAAAGAGAAATATCACGTTTTCACTTATTTGTGGGAGCTAAAAATAAATCAATAAATAAATATACAAACAAATAAATGGTAGGGTGGGGGAAGAAGACACAACAATCACAATAATTCCTTGAACTTGTTAAGACAAGTGATCAGATATGATGTAGTTGGGGGGGGGAAGGAAGGCAGGAAAGAGGAATGGGTAAAGGGACATGAAAATCTACTACAATGTATATTGAGAAGTTAAAATAAAAAAAAATAAAATATAGGGCCGGCCGGGTGGCGCACTGCTCCAGTGCGCCGCTTGGGAGCGTGGTGGCGCTCCCGCCGAGGGTTCGGATCCCACATACAGACCGGTTCCCGCTCACTGGCTGAGCGAGGTGTGGGAGCAACACCGAGGGTTGCGATCCCGTTGCCGGTCCCGGTCCGGGCGCGACACTGAGGGTTGCGATCCGTTGCCAGACACAAAAAAAGACAAAAGGGAAAAAATAAATAAATAAATAAATAAATAAAATATAAAAAAATTTTTAAAAACATGACTACAGGCTCACAGGAACCTAACTTGTATTTTCTTCTAGAAGCAATGGTTCAGTTTCACTAATTCAGTGTTCCCAGTAACTTTAAGAAAGATCTATCTTGAATAACAAGAATCAACTATGTATTCATATGATAATATACCATAACCAGAATAAATAAACTACTTCCAAATAGCTGGCACTCAAAAGCTAACTTAAAATAAAAATGCTTGAATGATTCCACATATGCTAATCTTTAAAACTATGTTTTTTAGATACATGTACATGTAAAAATATGGACTGGATATACATCATATTCATGTTAGTGAATTTTTTTCTTCCTTGGAAGGAGAAAAGATAAAAAGGAAGTAGAGAAAGAAAAGAGGATATGGGGAAGGTACTATTTTATTTCTTAAAAAAAAAAATCTCAACACGATAAATGTAAAAATATTAGCTTGTGTTTATTTGAGGCGGTAGGTACATGTGTGTTAACGCAGTATACTTTTCAGAATTTTATTTTTAACAGACTGGTTAGGTAGGTAGATTTGAGATGAAAAGTTTTTCGACAATTAAAGTCACTATGGAATGTAAATAAGAGCTTAAAAATAATAAATTAAAATTTTTAAAAATAAAATTAATGGACAACATTAATATATACAAGGAGGCCTTACACACAAGGATATATTACTAGGAAAAGCTTCCTTTCTTCCTGATCATTTATTTTTATATGCATGCCTATGCATCTCCTAAACCATACTGTACATTTCCTGAGAGGAAAAAGAAAAACATCAAAGTTTTTAAATGCTAGATGTGAAAATTAAACTTACATTCTGAAATAAAGATCTCACTTTACTAAAACTTTTTGGAAGTATATGTAAAGTGACCATTGAAAAGAAAATTCTAGTGGGATTTTTCCCAGCTTTAAAATAAAAGGCCAAAATATAGCTCTAATTAGTCAAAAATAAACAAGGGTGCTTTATTAAAATACATAAAATTTTAAATACTGTCTACCTCTCTCAGCCTCTCAGTTTTAGAAGGAGACTGCCCTAATAGGAGAGACAACATTCTTTTACTAAACTGATTCTATAACCAGATTGATAATTATTGGGCATATTTAAATTTTTTCTCCAGTTTTTAAAATCGGTTTTAAATTATTTAGAGGCTGGGCATACAATGAAGAGATTTAATGTTACTGAAGTGAAGTATAATGATACAAAATCTTAATTTAGATAAAGTAAAATATCACTAACAAAGATACTACTGACCTCTATTACCATAATAAAAGATAATAAACTGACAGCCAAAATCTATCCTTTTGAAGCATGACAAGGAGTGTACATAAGGAACTCTACGAGGGATATACAGTGGGTAGAAGTGTGGCTCATACTGAGTTTTGAGAGTCCAATATATAGAATAGGGTATGATTTATCCATTAGAAGTAGCCCATATTGAATTATGAGGGATAATGGGACAATATAGGTCAACTAAGTTGACTCTGTAAGTCATTTAAAGACAAGTTCATATACAGGCAAAGAATGTCTTAGTTACTGATTAAGTGGAATGAGTAGCAGAATTGAAACACTAAAATTTTATCTCCCATGATTACATTTGTGATCTTAAACAACCTTCCTCAGCTTT
Organism: Galeopterus variegatus; assembly: GCF_000696425.1. Taxonomy (NCBI): domain Eukaryota; kingdom Metazoa; phylum Chordata; class Mammalia; order Dermoptera; family Cynocephalidae; genus Galeopterus; species Galeopterus variegatus. The sequence continues at coordinate 28,422 of NW_007728547.1, read as the reverse complement.
AGACTGTGAAATCTCTAAAAAGTCTTCCGTTCTCAAAACATGATGCTTTTATGATCCTGACGGAGATTGGATGTGTTGTCCCCTCCAAAACTCATGTGGAAATTTGATCCCCAATGTGGCAGTGTTGGAAAGTGATTGAGTCGTGGGGGTGGATCCCTCATGAATTGATTAATGCTCTCCCTGGGGGAGTGGGGATTAATGAGTGAGTTCTCGCTCTATTAGTTCCCGCGAGAGCTCGTTGCTTAAAAAGACCCTGGCACCTTCTCTCTCTCTCTTGTTTCCTCTTGCCATGTGATCTGCTTGTACCTGCCAGCTGCCTGCCACCATTCCGCCATGAGTAGAAACAGCCTGAGGCCCATGCCAGGTGCAGATGTCCCAGAATCGTAAGCCAAATAAACCTCTCTTCTTTATAAATTACCCAGTTTCAGGTATTTTGTTATAGCAAAACAAAATGGACTAAAACAGATCCCATAGTGATACTTTAACCTGAGAACCTGTCATTGCTCTTACTATTAAAAAGAGATTTAATTCCCCAAAATCTAGACAGAGAATATTAAAAATTCAACAGAATATATATTCTATAATACTTTTTTTAAAAAGTATTTTACCAACTTGTTAATCTAGAACCTGTAAATTCTCTACACTGTCCTTTTTTAGGCATACTCTTTGGTATTTAACTAAAACACACACACACACACACACACACACAAAATTAACTTTCCCATAATCCTTTCCCTACCTTTACGAAAGTTTATCTGCTATACCACAAGTAAGTAAACAGCAGGAACAGGGTCATTAATTCCTGTCTATTTCAATGTCCCTTTTTCTTTGTTAGTTTTTGTTTGTTTTTATTTTTTTGGCAGCTGGCTGGTATTGGGATCCAAGCCCTTGACCTTAGTGTTATAACACCGCTCTCTAAACAACTAAGCTAAACAGCCAGACCTAATTGTTATTTTTAATCAGAAATGCACAAAAGAAAATAATTTACAGAACCTTTAAGTATTCACATACCCTGGATCCAGCTACAGAAATTGATTTAGAAAGAAATGAAGTCTGACTTGAGCATATCTTTGGGAAAAGTTCAGTGACTGTTGTGCTATAGAACCCCAAGTGAGAACCAGTAGAATAACATGCAATAAAGAGCAAGCAATAAATATTTGATAAATAAATGAAGAAAAAAAGAACTAACAATAAACAAATTAATACATTGTTAGCAGTCTCAATTTTTTACTTTTTTGGCAGCTGGTCAGTACAGGGATTGAACCCTAGACCCTGGTGGAGGTTTCAATACTTCGATACTAATAGGTTCAACCTGGGGTCCCTGCTGATATTTTTAGTTCTTTTCTTTCACTTTCAGCAAAAGAATCAGTTCTGCCTCTAACTGTTCTCTGACAGGTCTTAAGATTAGTGTTGCTGAGAACATTAGAAGAGGCTGTCAAGGAAGGAAATATTTTTTCTCTCCTCCAAAAAATGTAGGGAGAAGTGAATATACTCCTCTAAACATAGTAGTCCAAATCTTTCGTATATCTGGAAATTTATTACACAAGTTTGAAACTTAGGATGGCTTTGTCAAAAAATTTAATTTCCTTTTAAAAATAAAAATCAAAGTCCCAAACCCACTCGTTGTAAAAACAGTTCTTCTAGTATTTATGATGAACTCAGCAGTTGGAAAATAAAAATCCTTACTCTTTTCATTCATTTTATCTTCAGTGTTCAAGTACTGGACAGTTCAGATGCCCATACTTTCATCTAGCCAAAACAAAAAACCAAGTAAATCCTTCAAATGACAGAGGAACTAGGACACAGAAGTATCTAAAATTACAGGAAAAAGAGTCTTAAAATTCACTTGGGAGGTGACACAGTTTATATAATACAAAAAACAGGTCCATTTTGGGAAAGCATGGTAAACACACATATCTATTTTTGTTCTCTCCCAAAAACCTACTAAAAGCAGCAGTAAAGAGAATCTTTTTTTACAGACATAATGCAAAAAGTACAAAGAAAACAGAAAAGGGAAAAACAGCAACAAAATTTGGTAAGCTGAAAGCTGGCAAGCAGATGAACAATACTTTGCAGACCCTCCAAAGCACTTAGTAAGTCATCAGTGATATAAAACAAGTCAAGAACCAACCTGTTTTATATCAGAAGCCCCCACAAAGAAATGGATACACATGATAGCTCTGAAATTGAGATGGAAGGAGAGCAGGGAGAAAGTCTGGTTGAAAGTCTCTCTGAGAAGCCTTTAAAGCCCCAGATCTTCTCCAAAGAAGCCCACTGAATGCCTCTTCCTCATCCAAGGAGAGAACTGGTTAATCTGTTCTCTAAACAGAAGAAAACAGAATTTCCAGAACTCTTATACACAGATGAAAGTAATGAAAACAGGGGGATTTAAATAAAGTGACGCAGTCTGTTGCTGACATACACATACTAGCCCTCTTCCCTTGGCTGCCAGCCATTACCCTACAGGCAGGAATCTTATCTGGAACTTGGACTATCTGAAAAGACCTAAAGAAACACATAAGGTATTCCCCCAAAGAAAAGGCCATAGTCATCAAGCCTCACCCACAAAGCTCAGATTTCTAATCAGATTTTTAGTGTCCCCTTCTTAAATGAGTGACCTGCTAAAGTCTCCAGCATGAAAAATACGGGAATTGAAAGAGGAAAAAGCAGTCTGGAACAAAGAGACTATGCAGAAAGAAAAAAACTTCAAAAAAAATCCTACCGTTAATATCCTCAGAGAACCAGAACATATACAACATATAGGAACAAAGTAGCATAAAAAAAGAATATTCAAAAGCAGGGATGGGGGAGCTCTTGAAAATTAAAAATATGTTGCCAGAAAAAATTCAACAGAAGGCTCAGTATGTAAAGTTGAAGAAATCATGTAAAGATTAGGGGAAAAAAAAAAAAAGACAAAGAAAACATAGAGCACATCATAATGCTAAGGGACAAAGAGAAGATCCTACACTCATCTGTTAAAAAAACAAACAACAAAAAACAGGCCCCATATATAGAAATCAGAATTTTTTTACTTCAAGTTATAAATGGAAAGCAATTAAGCAATGGCTTCAAAATGCTGAAGGAAAATGATTGTCAAACTAAAGTTATATACCCAAACTATCAAACAAGTGTGAAAATACAATAAATACATTTCAGATATGTAAGTTATCTAAATTTTCATATCTCATGCACACTTTATCAGAAACCCTATTGGCAGATGACCACCACCAAAATAAAGAGGTGGACAGTAAGAACGAAAAAGATATAGGATATAGGAAAAAGGGATGCAACACAAGAGAGAGGCAAAGAGAATCCCCTGAATGATGGTGAAGGACTATGGCAATTCTATTCCAGTGGAGAAGGAAGCTAGTTCAGACTGAGACATAGCATATGCTCCAGAAAATTAAATTGATTAAAAAAAACCAACAACTATGCATCTGAATACCCCAAGAAAAAGTTTATAAAACTAGTGGAGAGAGTTTGAAGGTGAATTAATGATAATTATAGAATTATGCCTTTTAAAACTAAGCAAACAACTTATAAATGACTCTATAGAAAGTAAAAGAAAAGAAAAAGATCTGAACAAAATTTCAAAATTATAACCACAAAAATATAACCACTGAATTTTGACATAACTGAAATTATAAAGTAATTGTTGGAGGAGAAAGGTACTGCCTGTGATAAAAGAAAAGGCAGTCCTCTTCTTCCACAGTTGGAAGTCAATACAAAATGCCTAAAACTAAAAAAATTTGAAGTTGCAATATAACCAAGCAATTCATTCATAGCTATAGAGGCAATCACCTAAAGAACCAACAAAGAAGAGTTTGAAGTGGTTACCTCTAGGAACAGAAAATAGGAAGAGAAACATGCAGGGCACTCCTAGTTTTTGTTAGAATTGGTAGAATCGGTGTGCATACACATAACCAATTTTTAATAACAACTTAAAAAAAATTAAAAAACAGATTTCTCGTAGAAGAAATTACTTACAAGGAAAATAAAAAGATGTTTTAAAGTTTAAAAAATTTAATGAAAAAATTGGTATATCAAACAATAAAAGTTATTTAAATTAATAGGAAAAAATGATATATGAAACATTAACAGCAAGATAAATTTTCATCCAGCCAACTATCCCTTTCCTAAGCAATATGACACATCCAAAACACATTTTATTTACATGTCTAATGTTTCAAGGTTTTTAAGACAGCCAAGACATTAGCTAAGCTCATTCGTCAAGAGTATTCCATTCAAATGTTTCTTTCTTTGAAGCTCAGATTTCACCTATCTGCCATGCTATTATCTATCTTTTGGTCATGATCCTATTCATCTATGACTCTTTTTCAGGACCTTCTGCAATTCTCTAATTTCTGTTCTCTACTGGGGGTCTTAATGTCTTTCTCCCACATTTTAACTTCAAAACAATTAATGCTTCTTAACTCAAGTGACCTTTAATCCACTTGTACTTCATCCACTCACTACTACACGGGTACTGCAAAAGTTCATGGAAAAACGTGTATTACCTTTCAATTCTATTTTTCCATGAACTTTCTGAAGTACCCTCATACATGGCTTCACAGGCAAATTTGCCCTAATTTCCAGCTACATGTGGTTATCTCTCCACCCTCTTGAATACTCACTAAAATGACAGCAAGAGAATTAAAAGTAAAGGTAAACATCCAAGAACAAAAAAGGAACATTACATCCTAAATGCTACTAGAGGAGCACACTGGCAAGAAGTTAATCAATTCACCCTGCAAAACCTTCCTAAATCCCAGGAATTGAATGTATAAGAAATCACATAAGGTAAAACAGGGATTTAAATAAAGAAAAAAATATTAAAATTCTCTATACGGATTAAGACACCCAGGTTCCCTTCCAGACCATGTATAACCAAGTGGTTAATTCCAACCCCAAACAATAAAGAATAAATGAATAAACAAAAACAAATAAATACATAAGCAAATGAAGAAACAAAGCAAATGTTTAGGAAAAGCTGAATTTTAGGAGAAAAAAATAATCCCATTACACTACTTGCCTAAAAAGTGAACAGCCACAGGTATAATACTATAAATAATGTAACACTATTGATTTACCTAATTACTTTAACCTAGCATATAGGCACAGGCAAGGAAAAAGACAGTCCAGAAAAAAATTAACTTACCTAAAAAGAAGTTAGTAGATAAACTATGAACACTGATATTTCAACAAACAGCAATACAAGCACAGTATTTGAAAATCTGAAGGTAATCTCCAAGAGCAACAGCTAAGAGCTAGTGATTGCTCTGCACACATAAATGGGGTGAAGGGTAAGGAGCTGTCATTTTTGTTTTAAGCCTGTCAGTGTTACTTGACCTTTAAAACTATGAGTATGTGCATATATCCTTTAAATTAATTTTTATTTTTTATGCTTTAAGAAATTGCAAAGAAAATGTTCCATCTAAAACCTCAAAACTCCAGTATACCACTCTACGACAATTCCTTTTCCTTCTGGTGCTCACTCCTTTGCTACCATTTACAATTACATGCCACATCATTATTACCTCCAATCCCTGCCTGCATCGCTAGAGATGGAGAAAAAGGCACTAATTTACAACTAAAAGTTTTGGGTATCTAACCTCACTACTATCAGTAGAAAATGGGTGACCCACTACTATTATATGCACTCCCCAGTCACTCTCTCAATAGCGATTATGGAAGTCATTTTTCTCTCCAAGACCTCAACTTTATGCCAATCCCTTTTCCCAACACATCAGCTTGATTACATTTCCTGAAACAACTAAAACTATGAACTATGAATATGAGCTTCCTCAACTACCTACCTCCTCCTCTGCCTTTCTCAATTCCACATTTTTCTGTACCCGTACTTAACTCCTTGCATCCTGCCACTGAAGTAAACCCTCTTAAAAATTAAACCTATCCTTTGACCTTGGCATTATAAGAACCATGCTCTATCAAGTGAGTAACCAAACCAACCTGTATGTGCCTTTTACAACAGATGTACATGTTATTCTTAATTTTCAAAGTAATCTTTAAGATGAGTTAATAATGAGAGAAGACAGAGATCATTGAGACTGTGGTTCCTGTGTGGTAAAAATGGTAAATATGGGGTAAAGAGGGTCATATAGAATATGAGTTCTGGAAATTTGGTTCAACGTATGTGTATAAATTTCATCACGTTCTCCTTTATGCTAGTGAAAAACTCTGCAAGGAAAGTAAAGAATCACTTGAGATGTGAATAACTATTGTCCTGTGTTTCTGTCTTGGCAGTTTACATCATTTCAACCTTCAGATTTCCTTAAATCAGAAAATACTCAAATCATTATTCTTTTGTGATATCCTGATCAAATTATTAATCTCAATCATGTTACGAAAGCCCTGGGTCTGTATTGTATTTTTACTTTCCCAATTTGCAGGGTGCAGTCTCCTTTTCAACCATTTTGGAGATGGCCTGGAAAGGGAAGAATTCACATGCTTAAAGAATCTGAATTGTGGGCCAGCCCGGTGGCGCACTGGAAAGTGCACCACTTGGGAGCGCGGCGACGCTCCTGCCGAGGGTTCGGATCCCACATACAGACCAGCCGCTCACTGGCTGAGCGAGGTGCGGGTGCAACACCGAGGGTTGCGATCCAGTTGCCGGTCCCGGTCCGGTACAGGCGCGACACTGAGGGTTGCGATCCGTTGCCGGTCACGAAAAAAGACAAAAAAAGGAAAAAAAAAAAAAAAATTAAACCTATCCTTAGCCTTAATCTTGCAATTGACTTCTTACCAGTCCCCAGTAGCCACTATCCTTTTCCTTTACAGCCACCTCCCAGAATGCTCACACTGCAGATTCCCAAACTGTCACCTCTCTCTGGTGCAACAAGCTGCCTCTATCACACCATTCCATTGGAACTGCTCCCCTACAATCAATAACTTAGATGCTGAAAAGCCCATAAGTACCTCTCAGGTTTTCTCTAACATTACTCCATTGCAGCAACTGGCATAATTTAACCTCCATCCTTGAGAAAATCTCTTCTCTCAATTTTATAACGACAATCCTTTGGCTTGGCTTCTATGTCTCTGTAACCTTCAGTATTCTTTTCAGGTTCCTCTTACTCTGTCCATACACTGTTCATGTTCACTAGGGCTTGAAGGCCCACTTCTTCATCTTTCCACTTGCACGTTTCTCCCTGACCAATCTCTCCCTTCACCCTGCATATGGTAACAACTTCACATGTATTCTCACTCCAGGACACCCAGCCCAGTATAAAACCCCTAGAACCCAAGTGTTTGTTTCTGAACCTTTTTAAAGATGTACATAAACTCATCAGTTTACACCTCACCTACTCTTCTTCAGTATTCCTAATTTCAGTGGATGGCACCTCTAGTTGCTCAAGTTACAAACCTGGGAATCATCAGATTCTTCATTCTCTTACTCCCCTCATATCTAAGAAATTACTAAGTCATGTTGACTCTATTCTTTTTCTCTTACCTCTTTTCTCATTCTCATTGACCTAAAGACATTATTCATCTTTCATCTGAAAAACTGCAACTAACTAACCCATTTCCAACACAATTCACACCTCTGTTTGAATCCATCCAACCCAGTGCTGCCAGAGTAACCTTTCTAATATGGTACTTAAATCTGTATTACTTCCATGCTGAAGATTTCTTCATGACTATAGAATCCAGCAACTCCCTTGTACAGCATAATTGTCCCTCATGACCTGGTCTGTGAATACTATTTGGATGCATCTCCTACCACTCTGTTCCTTCACACTTTTATTATTCCTCTTGCTCATGTCCCAGATCTCTGCCCGGCTTATCTCCTCTGCCAAAAATATACTCCCCTAACTCACTTGCCAGACAAACAGCCATTCATCCTTTAAGTCGCAGTTCAGCTGTTACCTCCTGAGATGTTATCCTGGTTCTCCCAAGGAGACTTAGATGCTCTTTGTTCCTATGCCATCATAGACACATGCATTCATTAAAGCGACTATACTTGTTTAAATATTCATCTCTCTTATTCTTTGAGCTTGACAGGAACAACACAATTTTTCATCTTTCAATATCCAATGCTTAAACTGAGACCAGATCTACTTAATATTTGCTGAGTGAATAAATGATACTGAAAAGTAACTTAATGCTGAGTAAGCATTTAGTGTTAGTAATTCTATTAATAAAGTCAAATTTCTGATACTAAGTTACCAGAAGAATTTTTATTATTAAAAGCACATATTTCATTAATATAGCCTTTGTTACTAAGGTTTCATAGAGACAGAAGACTTTTGCTACCAGTTAAAGAATTTTATGATAATCAATTGGAGGTTCTTTGTATACTAGTCACTTTATACAAGTGGGTGGTTGGGGGTAGGGAGACATTCTAGACCCTTTCCCAAAATATTTTATGTAAATGATAATAAATTTTAACGGCTTCCCTCTTCTCATGACTATCCCCCATAAGCCACAAATTTTAAAGAAACAGAAGTTTTATTTTCTAAATATATAAAAAATAGGAACATTTTAGTCTGTTTTAACAGCAATTTTTTCTTGAAAAACATAACTCACTATAATACTTTGGTATACTTAAGAAAGTTTCCAAGATTCTCTCCAAGTATCTTCTTAGTTGATATTTTCTGCTGAATATTTCAAAACAATTCCATCAAAATAAAACTTACCTCTGGATGAAAAAAGATTTCAGGTCCCAAAAATCTCTCATAACCAACATCAATGGAAAATTCTTTCTTTGAGATAGCATTGATTCCAGTATACTGTTTAATCCACTTTGACCCATCTGTGTCATACTTGTTAAATTCTTTTACTAAATCTGGGCAGACATAACTATAGCGCTCCTAGAAAAACAAAGAAACAAAATTAATATTTTTTCTATCATTTTAGGGAAAATAAAAAATCAAATTTTAAAAATATCTTCAGAAAATAAATTAGGAAAATAAGCTGGAAGAAAATCTTATGTTAGGATATTGCCATATGCGTAATACAAATAAATAACTCATCTCCTACACATACTTTTTGACTTCATAAATAAAAAGAATTAAAATTTGAGAGACTAAAGAGTCAATTTCTACTATTTTAATGTTATTTCCTGATAATATTTATTAATATCATCCAACGTTTTGTTTCACTAAGAATAATTTCTGTTTCTCACACAGAAATTAAAAATAAATGATAGTTGATACATCCACACAAATTTTTATATATATATATATATCCACATATATCTACATATATATGTGCACATATATATATATATATATATATAAATCTTTAACACCTATCTGGAACAAAACTGATTATGTATAGTCTGATTAAATGAACAAAGAAAAAAAGGCTGAAAATATAAACTGCTCTAATTTACTTATCATTTGCAAGGCTGAATTGTTGCATATTTAATTTATAGTCCTAAGTAAATATAACCTATAACATATTTTTGAATGACATTTTCATCAAAAATATCATTCAAAAATATGTTATAGGTTATAACATTCTATTTGTAATTTATGGATTTCTTACTGCTAGCATCATATTTTTTCTTTTACAAAAAACATACATTTCCGGGGCCGGCCCGGTGGCGCACTGGATAGTGCGCCGCTTGGGAAGCGCGGCGGTGCTCCCGCCCGAGGGTTCGGATCCCACATACAGACCGGTTCCTGCTCACTGGCTGAGCGAGGCGCGGGAGCAACACCGAGGCTTGCAATCCCGTTGCCAGTCCCCGGTCCGGTACGGGGGCAACACTGAAGGTTGCGATCCGTTGCCAGACACGGAAAAAGACAAAAAAAAAACAACAACAAAAAAATACATTTCCTATATTTTACACATCAAGGACACTATCCAAGAGAGATGCAAATATTGTTACCGATAATCAAAAGACATAAAGGGAAAGAATACTAGAAAACAAATGACAGTTTATGTTATGTAAGGTCTTGTTTCTCCAAACACTGAAAGTGAGAATTACATGAAAATAATGTTCCTTAACAGACTGATCATCAGTCTTCTCTGAACAGAAATCCCTGATTCTTTTTGTTTCGTTTTATTTTTATTTCATAGATTTCCCACAGATGTTGAGGGGCTGGCTGGTTAGCTCAGTTGGTTAGTGCAACGTGTTATATCACCAACTTCAAGGGTTCAGATCCCCGTACCAGCAAGTTGCAAAAAAAAAAAAAAAAAAAAAAAAAAAAAAAAAAAGATGTTAAAACAGTAGTGTTCATATTCAAATTTACATTTTTAATTTTTATGACAACAGCCTGGGGTAATTTTTGGCAGCCATTTAGTACTTTCTTTACTACCTAGGAAGTAGTCAATTCATTTTTACTCCCAAGCTTTGAAGAGCAAGGAAAACCCTATAAACGTGCAGCGAGGCAAGTAAATGAAGTTATTTTTGCCAGGGCAGTTTTGCTTTTACATATTCAAAACATGTGAGAGAGCTACTGAAATTTCTTAGTTATGTTGGCAAATGGTAAATTTGAAAAGCAATGCTAAGTATTTTGATAGTTTGCATGAAGCATTGACATAATAGACCTATGTGGCAGGAAAATTGATAAAATAAACTTAGATTGCCTTCACTTTTTTTTTCTATGTGCTGTATCACTTGAGCCAAACATCACTTCTACAGTACAGCCCAATGAATCCATTACATCAAACTAATTTTTATAGCAGAAAACTGTGAGGATTAAAAAGAGAATTTAAAAATGGTTCTCATAGAAGTAGAGAGTAGAATAATAGTTACCAGAGGTGGGGGGACGGGGTGGACTACTGGATACAAAACTATGCTGTCTACCCTAAGTGAATCATCGTGCAATATATGCATGTATTGAAACAACATACTGTACTCCACAAACACATACAAGTAAATGTTAAAATATTTTGAATAAAAAGAAAAATTCAGTAAAGCAACTGAAATGCAAAGACTCTATAGTGAGGGCTGACCCTGTGGCACACTCGGGAGAGTGCAGCACTGGGAGTGCAGCGGCGCTCCCGCCGCAGGTTCCAATCCTATGTAGGGATGGCCGGTGTGCTCACTGGCTGAGCATGGTGCGGGCGACACCAAGCCAAGGGTTGCGATCCCCTTACCAGTCACAAACAAACAAAAAAAAAGACTCTATAGTGAAATATTTATTTTTAATAAAGGGAATAATCACGAAAATATTTGTTAAAGTCACTTGATTAAATGTTCTTATATGTCAGTCCTCTCAAATGTGAAATACGAAGAGAAAGAGCAAAGGGTTGATAATCTTCAATAATTTCCTTGCAAAAAATACAGAGAAAATTTATACAAGGGTACTTTGAAATATTCATGGAAAGATTCATACTATCTTTCAATTCTATTTTCCCAAGAGCTTTCTGAAGTACTCGTGTATATAACTAAGAGTAATAATTTATAACTGGCTAAGAAAATTTTGTTCTTCACTTAAGAAGTTTTAATGCTAATATTATAGATGTGGTTTTAATTTTTAACTGAATTATACTTCTATCACTATTTTTTACCTTTACTGCCTTAGCAGTTTCCAGGGATTGTTCTGGAGGGATTCCTACTTCTCGATCTCTCAGCAGCTGCTGAATAAAATATGTTATATCTCGTCCTGCAATTGGAATGTGTTTAATACAACTGCCAATCACATACCCTTCAGCCTAGACAGGGAAAAAAAAGGAGTTAAATTTACTTTCAGTGTTTTGAAAAGTAATATAACCTAAAAAATGAACCCATTAAATACCAATTTCTCAAATACCCGTATTCTCAAGTACTGCTTTATCCCAGGAGAATTCACCTTTACTACTCAATTGTATTCCTCACACTGTACTGATCATAGAATTTATAATACTGTACAGAGATTATAAACAAGAATGGCCAGCAACTTAGATTTATTCTCCCATTGACAGTTTATAACCATAACTAAAATGACTCAACAACATAGTAATAATGAATTTTAGAAGATAAATATCAAATGGTTTAGATAGCAGACTTTATATCAGATAGGGTATTATTTTTAAATCTCTTATAATTTTGGCAAAAGTTTAGATTACATTGTAGGAAATTTAAACATTAACCCACAAAATGGCTATAGTTTTCCTAATGAAGTAGGTAACATTTTAATAAGCCTGTGGCACTCCGTGTACTACTGCAATGCCAAATAACTAAATTCTGTAAGATGGTCTCATAATTCATAAATTTGCTGATGTGGGTCAGAAGTATTACAAATAACGTAGCAAAATTAAATTTTATTGAGAAAGATTATTTGAAATGTCTCCTTCTGGCCATGACAAAATATTAGGGATTGGATTAATCCTTTCAACTTAAGAGAAAATTGGAAAAATTATATGATACAAAGGTTTTCAGACATTGGTCAAGAGGCAGAGTAGTGAAGGGAAACAAACAAGGTGAATGCTACACACACCCTATTTCACTGCCTGTGGTGAATTCCCAGGCAGCAATAATGCAAAGCAGAATCCAAACAGAGCCAGGTAGTCTCGTTAAGTTAGGAATACAGAATTTACAGTTGAGAGAGGCCAAGGTGGTTAAAGTTTATAGGTCAGACTACTGGAGGGGAAAGAGTTGCATAGACAGAGAGCTCTGGAGATGTGAAGACTTTAGCTGACTACTAGCCAGCACATTCATTTGAGAAAACCATCAAGGCCAGAGAAAGAAACACTGAAAAGGAGTGGACAGAACAACCTCCAGAGCTCACACTTGGCCAGGAATATTTCATGTTCCCACTAGCCAGAAATGAAAGACTTTCTCAAACATAGGATATCAAGTAGAGTCCTCAGAAGAGTATTGCCTCAATCATGGGGACAAAACAGCCCTAGACAAAAGCCTGCTCTGGACCTGCTTAATAACGTTTAAAAGAAGCCCCTGAGAGAACCAAACTGATTCCTATTAACCTAACTGTGTCCCAAGAAAAATACCTAAAATATTTAAAGGACTCCAAAACTTCAGGATACAATTACGTGAATATATAGCACCCAATCAAAAATTATAAGCATAAAAGGAAGCAGGAAAATACAACTGGAGAAAAATCAATCAATAAAGAAAGAATTAACCTAACTGTGTCCCAAGAAAAATACCTAAAATATTTAAAGGACTCCAAAACTTCAGGACACAATTACGTGAATATATAGCACCCAATCAAAAATTATAAGCATAAAAGGAAGCAGGAAAATACAACTGGAGAAAAATCAATCAATAAAGAAAGAGAAAAAATCAATCAATAAAGAAAGAGAAAAATCAATCAATAAAGAAAGAGAAAAGACAAAAAATGACAGAATTAGTAGACAAGGACATTAAAACAGCTACTGTATACTCATATGATCAAGAAGGTCAACGAAATGAGCATGAGGAAGAGAGAAATGGAAAACATCATTCTTAAAAAAAAACTGGCCAAAAAAAAAACCACTTCTAAGAAAAAAATGCAATATCTAATATACAAATTACACTAGATGAGATTACAGCAGATTAGACAATGAAGAAAAAGATAGTGAATTTGAAGACATTGCAATAAAACCCATCCGAAATTAGAAAAAAAAAAATGAACAGAACGTCAGTGAACTGTGAAATACCATCAAGCAGCCAAATAGAGATGTAACTGGAGTCCCTAAATATTAGAAGGAAAGGAGGTCAGAAAAAATATGTGAAGAAATAATAAACAAAAACTTTCCAAATATGATGAAATCTACTTATCTATAGATCCAAGTTCAGTGAACCCCAAGGTGAAAAAACATGAAAAAAACTACATTTAGGTACATCACAATCAAACTGCTAAAAACCAGTGAACCAGAAATAAAGCAAAAATCTTCAGGGGAGCCAGACAAATAATATTACATTCCAAGGAACAAACACAGAAATGACGGCCGAGTTACTTCCAGAAACAATGTAAGCCAAAAGACAGTAAAGTGACATCTGAAAGGAAAACTGTCAACCTAAAACATCTATACCATGCAAATATATCTTTTAATAAAGGGAAAATAAAGACTTTTTCAAAGGATTTATAAAAGTTGAAAGAATTCATACAGCCAGCAGACCAGCACTATAAGAAATGTTAAAGGATATCACTCAGGCAGAAGGAAAATGATACTAGATGGAAACCTGGGCCTTCACAAAGAAATAAAGAGCACTAGAAATGGTATGTAGGTAAACATTAAAGGAATTTTCTCTCTTTTCTAAAATCTCTTTTAAATATAACTGACTACTTGTTATAGGCAGAATTGTGTCTCCAGCTCTCCACCAACCCCACTACACCCCACCAAATTTATATATTGAAGTCCTTATCCCCAGTATCTCACAATGAGACTGTATTTGGAGACAGGGTCTGAAAAGAGGTAATTGTAATTAAGTTAAAATGAAGTCACTACAGTCATTTCCACTAATCAAATATGACTGGTGTCCTTAAAAGAAGAGATTAGGACAAAGACACATACAAGGGGATGATCATGTGAAGACACCAAAAGAAGATAGCCATCTACAAGCCAAGGAGAGAATCCTCAGAAAAAACCAACCCTGCCAACACCTTGATCTTGGACTCCTAGCCTCCAGACCTGTTAGAAAATAAATTTCTATTGTTTAGACACCTGGTCTGTGGCACCTTATTATGGCAGCCCTAACAAACTAATACTTTACTTACAATAAAACAAATTAATAATATATTATTTAGTTTTTAACATGTGAAAGTAAAACAAATTGCAATGCTAGCACAAAGACTAGAAAGGAAGTACACTGTTGCACAATTCTTATTTATGAGTGGTAGAATATTATTTGTAGTTAGATGCTGGTAAGTTAAAGATGTTCACTATATACTATAGAGAAACACAAACAAATGACAACAGCAAAAAGGTACAGCATAGCTAACAAGTCAATGAAGATGATAAAAAGAAATCATAAAAAATACTCCATTAACTCAAAAAGGTGAGAAAAGAAAACGAGAATATTGAAATTCTTAATATCTTTAATAAAATTCATTTTTCATATTGATAACTTCTATTTACAAATTACTTATTCTAATTTTAATTATCAAGATACTAATATTACCACTTATTTGTGTAGATGTTAAGAAAAGTTAAGAAAACTTCTATTTACAAATTACTTATTCTAATTTTAAGTATCAAGATACTAATATTACCACTTATTTGTGTAGATGTTAAGAAAAGTTAAGAAAACTTCTATTTACAAATTACTTATTCTAATTTTAAGTATCAAGATACTAATATTACCACTTATTTGTGTAGATGTTAAGAAAAGAATGGATTAAAGCAGAACCAACTAAAATCCAAGCCTCACTACCTATTATTTACCTTAGGCAAGTAAGTCATTTTATCATTTTATTAATGGGTAAACTGTGGATTCAAAGAATAATAAAACCTATTTCAGAGACCAATTTCCAGGTTTAAATGAGAATTTCAAGATGAACATGTATTTTATGTACCATTAAGAAAAAAATAAACTGCCAATTAAATTATTTAAAGCTATCAAATGTTGGACATGTGCTAATTTTTAAGATATTAAAATATCCCATAACAGCTAAATAAAATGTGGTATACCCATGCAATAAAACATTATTTGGCTAAAAAGAAATCAATTACTATACATGCTACAACATGGATGAACCTTGAAAAAATGAGGCTAAGTGAAAGCAGCCAGCCACGAAAGACCACATAGCGTATGTTTCCATTCATATGAAATGGCCAGAACAGGCAAATCTAACAGACAGAAAGATTAGTGGTTGCCAGAAGCTGGGGTATTGGGGAGAAACTGCCAACAGATACAGGCTTTCTTTTCAGGGTGATGAAAATGTTCTGAAACTGACTGCAGTGATGAATGAATGTGCTCTCTGGATATACTAAAAACCAATGATTGTACACTCTAAATAGGTAAATTGTATGGGATGTGAATTATATCTCAAAAAAGCTGTTATTAAAAATGGCAGTTATTTCTAAAATTATTATGACACATCAGGAGGGTGACAACGGAGGGGGACCAGGACTCTAATCCTCAACAGAGATTGCCTGATGCATTAAAAGTAGAAGTGAGAATAATAAAGAAATAGAAGTTCAAAATAATTTAATTCCTTAAATGATACAATATAATATAAAAATATATAAATATAAAATATAAAAATGATTTTAAAAGATAAACATTTCTATATATACCCATCTAATAATAATCAGTATGTATTCCAGTAGTCATTTTGAATCCATTAGGCATAATTAAAAAAACCCAATTTGTCACTAAGAATTGAAAACACAAAGGCCTTGGCAGAAGAATGCTCTCTCTGATAATCAAATCTGATGAATTTTTCTTAACTTTCTTTACTAAATACAAACCACAAAGCATGACCATTAAGTTTTTCATCCAATAAAATAAATACCCAAAAGCCATTAAAGTTCATGTGCTTACAACTAAATGCTATATAGTTAAACTGTGCAATAGTCTGAAACCTGTTAATTATGGATTAGAGAGGCCGTCAACTGGCTAACACACACAACATACAAAACCAACTGGAAAACAGAATTCCATGTTTAAGAAAAGAATGCCATAATATATTTTCATCCTAAACACTGCAATTCATAATTTTACTAACTGCAGTGTAAATCTATAGCAAAAGAAACATTTTAAAATTTATTTATAAAATTTTAATAGTAAGCTGAGCAAAATATAGCTATAACTGAACAAATGACCAAATTACAGCAAATTTTTAAGGTGAAGTATTGAAAATTTTTAAAAAGTGATATTAATTCATATAGTTTAACTTCGCCAAATGTGTTATTTCATGTTCTGTTCAGTAATTCAAAAATATCCTTACCACAGGAATGACATGAGTGACACCATCTCCACTGTCTATTACCGTACCAGTCAACGTCCGTTCTCCTACTTGTCTTGAGGTCCAGGATGCAGCTAAGGCAAGAACAGCCTTGAACAAAGAGAAGAAAGGTAAAAAAATTTTAAAAAGACGAACAGTTAATAGAAAAAAACTGTTTGCTGGAGTACTTTTCAATTTTAAAAGTAGTATCTGTGGAAGGAAAATACATAAAATTAATTTTGTATTATGCAATAAAATTGCTCACTTCCTGCATTTTATTAAGACAAACTTACAGGCTTGTATTTACTGTTAGGAACATATTTAAAAGTTTTACATATTTTAGTGAGGGTCATTTTTGCCCTAAAGCCAAAAACATATGGAAGATTAGCATGAAATAGTACAGTACTAAACTGCTAGAACTTAAACTGTGTTCACACGGACTGACCTGTTACAAACCACAAAGTAAGGTAAAAGTATACAACCACCCAACTACCAGAGTTATTCAATACATAGATGGTTATATTCAAGTATCACTCTTAAAAAGATTAGTTTTGAATTCTTTAAATGTAGCATGTCTTAGGACTATGCAACACACAGAAAAAGCCACTGCACACTTCCAAATACTATTATGATTTAGTTAGGAAGATGAAGAAATAACATTTTTCTATAAAAAATCTTGGCACAGCCAATAAAACACAATTCTTTTTTTAAAAAGTTTAAAAATTAAGAATTTAACACAGTTCATTTATTAAAAACTAAATTTCTTACAACCCAAGCCAAAAACAAGGTATATGACTAACAATTAAAACAGAGCTAAACCGGCTTTATTTTACCTACTTGCAATATAACAGTTGAAAGGGTCCTAGACAAACATCTAGGCCACCTTCATATTTTAACATAAGATCATCTTAACACAATGACCACTTAATCCTTGTAGGCTGACAGAACTATTCAGTATTTCTAGAAATTTCATATTGACACTAGTAAAAAAAAAATTACTCTTTAGACTTCATCATAAAATATCCTTCCTTTTTACATAAGTTCAAAACCAACATTTACAACTAGGAACTGCTTTTACATCACTTTTACAAGTCCTTTGTTAATAATTAAGAAACTAGAATAGGTATACATCAGCACATCATGGTACAAAAATTTTATTGACTGTTGAACATCAACAAAACAGAACAGACACTAAATGATGAAGTAAGAGCACTGGGGGTCACTAAGAAATCACTGAGATACCAAATTATAACTCGAGAAGAATGAAATAAATGGTGTCTGACAATACTGTTAAACATGTTTATTATACTTAGTATAAAGATGAGAAGAAAAGACTCTCAAGTAAAAGATGAATTCCTCCTAACCCCTTGCTTTATTCAGATTCTAAGGACTAAAAAGGGTCTCCAACTCAGCTTGAATTCCTTTCTATAAAGTTCCTGACAGGTGCATACAACTCCCTAAATATTTTTAGCAATAGAAAGCTTAACAGGAAGCTCATTAAATTTATGGATTGCATTAAACACTAAAAGGGTCTTTGCTATCCAAGCTAAAATATTCATCCCAATAATTATCATTTATTGGTCTTGTGTACCCTGGAGTTACAAAAACTCAGACCGATCACAAGAAAGAGCAAAGTCAGATAGACCTCAGCTCATATCACAGCTAACCATTTAACTTTGAAAAGGTTGCCTTCAAACTTTAATTTTTTTCTCTATAAAAAATAGAAATAAAAACACCTATAATTGAAGAAACAATGAATTCATATACTTATAAAGCATTTGTGATATGTCAGGTATTGCATTTCCTATGGAATTAAAAAAAAAAAGAGGTAATCCTGATCCTGCTGGGTGGTAGAGAAGTTGTTCCATACAGATATACATACAAACTATATACAGCTATTTATGATATACAGGATACAGAGGGGCACAAAAGAGTGGGTGGTAAAATATACCAAAAGATAAGTCTATTGAAAAAGACTGATAAAAAACACAACGATTGTTAAGAGGATAAATGAATATGTATGTAACGTTCCCAGCATGGAGTAAGCAAGCATTCAATAAATATTAGTTCTTTTATTTCTAGCCTATAAAAGCCCTTGAAATATCCGAAGTCCATTAACTCACTTCCTTTACCACTTTTCTTTTTCCAACTAAATATCTCCATTTCCTATAATATTGTTTCTAAATTATCAATTCAGATATGCACTGAAATTATTTTAAGCCTTTGCAAGAAAAAAAATTACATACTGTAGGAGCAAATTAAACCAGATTAAAAATTAAGAGTCAAGCTTAAATAAATATAAACATGCTTACCTGCACAGCAATGTACAAGCCTGGAACATTGAAGGACTCAAACATTATTTCAGCAGTATATTCCCTATTTTCTGGAGTATTCAGTGGAGGTTCAGTCTATTGAATTAAATAACATTTTAAGTAGACAATATCATATTATTTTGATAACTTTATAAACAATTTTCAAATGAGAAATAATTTATTACAAATACTGTATTTAAAAGACATTAAACTTTTAGGTACAAAGATAGACACAAAGACCAAAGAAAAACTATAGAGAATTCAAACAGACCTATACATATATGAAACCAATATGGTTATTCACATAAAAAAAAAAAAGAAACAGAATCCCTATATCACATCACATATACGGACTGAACATTGAGAAGGAATAAGGAGAGAAAGCATGAGGGAGGGAGGGAGGGAAGTTTGCTAGTAGAAGAATCCTCATCTAAGTAATGTTTTTAGCAGGATGTTCCCGGTCTGCCTAGGATTAGAGTAAATAAGCCAAGATTCTACAGATTTAATGGCACTGCTTCCTGGAAAATGTTGTGTTAAGTTATATAATTGTTAAGAGCATAAAATAATTAAGAAAGGAAAAGAAGATGTTTACACAGCTCTCTTCTGCTTAAGTTATGTGACTGCATACATCACTTAGAAACCTTGTAGGCTAAGTCTGGGCCCGAACACATCCCAGTGAGGCGAGAAAGGACCTGTGGAAAAGCACTGGCAACCCTGGACTTCATGTTTCACCTAAGCCTCATGATCACTTAAATCGGTTAAATTATTAAAGCTTGATATCGAGTAAGCCCTCTGATTCTTAAACATCTGATTTAACAATCCAATTCCTTGTGGTATCTCAAATACTTAAATGTGAAAGGCAAAACTTTTAAACTTAAGAAATACAGAATTATCTTTTTGACCTTGAGGTAATGAATGATTCCTTAAATTTAAAGGGCACAAATCACAAAGGGAAAGAATGATAAAACTTTAATTCATTACAAATTAAATCCTTTTATTTCAAAAGACACTATAAAGAAAGTAAAAAGAGTAGGAATAGATGTTTTCAATATGTAAAATCTTTAATAGCTAAACTCCATGATTGTTTAAACTTATTTCAAAGAGTTCTGGAACTATGTTCAAAAGTTGAGAAATAATTTAGTAATAAATACATATAAAATTAAACAACCTAAAAAGCCAAGGAAATTAAATTATAAACTCCAAGAAAAATAGAAGATCTACATAAAATAAAATATAATCAAAGGACCTCACAAAGGAAAATAAACAGCTAATGACAATTAATTACTAATAATTAATTAACAGCACATGAAAAACTGCCCACTATCATTAGTCAACAGGAAAATGCAAATTAAAACCAAAATGGTAAGTCTTACACACCCACCAGAATGGCTAAAATTAAAGACTAACACACCACTTACTGGACACATGTAGAGCAACCAGATCATTAATACGTTGTTGGTGAGAGTATAAAAAGGTACAAACCCTTGGAAAAGGTTCTGAGTTTCTTACAAAACCAATCATGCGCCTACCCTAAGACACAGCAATTCCATATCTCCATATTTAGACAAAAGAAATGAAAATATATGTCCACAGAGGGACTTGTACAAGAATATTCACAATAGCCAAACAACAGTCAAAAACTAGAAACAGCCCAGGTAATTATCAATAAGAAAATGATTAAATCAAGGCATATTCAAACAATGGAACACTCTCCACCCACAAATGGCAACAAATCATCAGTATATCAACATGGATGAATCTCAAGATTATGAGTAAAAGAAGTTTTACCAAAGAATACATCTTTTGTGATTTCATTTATATATGAAATTCAAATACAGGCAAAATTAATCTCACCTGGGGGGGAGGGGGACAGAACAGTGGTTGCCTCTGGGCATGGGGGCAAAGATTAACTAAGAAAGAGCATGAGAAAACTTTCCAGACTGATGGTAATGTTTAATATCTTGATAAAGGTTTAGGTTACACAGACATATGCATATGTCAAAACCAAAGGTGGGGCAAACCACATCATGCATCTCGTAGGCCAAAGCCGGCCCATCACCTGTTTTTGTAAATAAAATTTTATTGAAACACAGCCATACCCATTCATTCAAGTATTACCTATGGCTGCCTTTGTGCTACAACAGCAGAACTGAGCAGCTGTGACAGAAACCCATTTTGTGCTGAGGAGAAGATAAAAGGAAAAAAAAAAGAAATCCTCATTTTTCCTAGTCCTCATTAGGAAGTTAGTAGATAGTACCTAATATTTTACAAGACAAACAAGAAATAGAAGAAACATGTTATTTAAATTTATGAGATAACTATCAGGGAAAACTCTTAAAAATTAAGTGTTTGCCTTTAAGGAATACAAATCAAGGGTGGGAAGAGGTAAGAAAATAAAGTGCTATTTTTCTATTTTAAGTATTACAAAGGTATTTATTTGCTTTTTTAAGCTATGAACATGCATTGCTTTGATAAAAAGAAAACAGTTTAAAAACTAAATTATACTGTAATTTTGATACCAAGAATTACCAATGAAATGATAATCAGACTTATTATTTAAAAAAAAGAAAAGTGCCACAGGTTTCCAACTTTTTTCTGAACATTACTTACTGTTCCTATTATAAAGATTACATATTATCAAAAGCACTTGTTGGGCCAGCCCGGTGGCGCACTGCTACAGTGCGCCGCTTGGGAGCGTGGCGGCGCTCCCGCCGAGGGTTCGGATCCCCCATACG
>NW_007728547.1:1387-6291 GCF_000696425.1 Galeopterus variegatus | reverse complement strand
CCGTGGCCGGTCCCGGTCCGGTACGGGCGCGACACTGAGGGTTGCAATCCGTTGCCGGACACAAAAAAAGACAAAAAGGAAAAAAAAAAAAAAAGCACTTATTAAGTGCTTATACTTTGGTTACATAGTACTACTCTACTGGAGCCAGTAATTAGATGGTCTTAAAGATGATACAGCTTTATAACAAAGTCTTTTGGACGTATGATGATTTAATAAACAATTAAGTATGGCCTAATGAGTACACGTGTGACAAAAGTGTTCTCATTAAGTTTCTCCAAAAATTTCCTCAGTGAAATTATAATTTGTACTTACCAAAAGAAAATAATGGTCTTCAGGTTCTGCCCTTAAATATTTAAAGATCACCTGCTCCATAAACCTTTCCATCAAGTCCCAATCTTCAACTATACCATGGCGGATTGGCCACTATTAAAACAAAAATAAACACACAAATTAAATCTTATTAATATCAAAAATTAATAAAACTACCAAAAAGAAAAAAAAAACTGGGAATATAAGATCATTAGTGAATATCAGATGAGGATACATTTTCTCAGAAGTGATAATGATACTGTAGCTCATCCTTAGGAGATACACACTTACTTAGAGATAGATGAAATTATTCTACAACATACTGTCTGATGGTTCAATTAAAAACACAAAGTGAGGGCCGGCCCGGTGGCGCACTCGGTAGAGTGTGATGCTTGGGAGTGCGGCGGCGCTCCCGCCGAGGGTTGGATCCCATATAGAGACCAGTCCGTTCACTGGTTGAGCGCAGTGCGGGCGCGACACCGAGGGTTGCGATCCCGTTGCCGGGTCGCAGTACGGGCGCGACACCAAGGGTTGCGATCCCGTTATCGGTCACGAAAAAAGACAAAAAGGGAAAAAAAACACACAAAGTCATTATGTCAAAATGTTTAAAACTTAAATCTAGATGGAAGATCATTGTACTAGTCTTCCTAGATTTTTAAAAATTTTAAAACAAGCACTGAAGGTATCAATGAAAAATACATGTGCACAAGGGCTGGAGGAAAGGATGTAAAGAGATATACCAGTTCTAGATCAAGAGGAACAGATTCTCAAAATCTGTCCTTGTCTTGCGTTTGGATTTTTTTTTTCCTTTTTCTTTTTCTTTTCATAACTATTCTTTGCCTTGGATTTAAAGCACTTGGATTTTATTCTATAAGAAATAAAGCATCACCAGCCACCCAAGACTTTTAAGCAGAAAATGACAAGAACAGCTTTAAATTTTAGGAAGATTATTATAGCAGCACTGGGAAAGCTGAAATGAATCTTAAAGAGAACCAAGAACTAAAGAGACAGAACAAGAATCTCAATTGTGGTATGAATGATGCTGGAACAGGATCAAGATTGCTCAGTAGATAAGAACAGGAAAAAAGTCAGAGATATCAATAGGTTTCTAGTTTTGTAGCCAGGATGGGCAGGATGCATTAAGTAAGATACAAAAGTTGTATTTTGTTTTTTCTTGGAGTAAACAAGAGTGAAGTGTATATATAACAAATTTTGTTTTGAATCCGGAGGTAGGTAGTTGAAATTTAAATGGAAATGAGGTCAAGGAATTGCAAGTAGAGATCTAGGTTATGGTTGTAGACAAAGGAGTGGATGACATCACCTAGAGAAAGTCTTTAATGAAAGAATAAAAGAGAACCAAGGATGGTACTTGGGGAATACTAACATATAAGTAGTGAGCAAAGGAGGAGGAATCAGTGATAATTAAAAAAAAACAGTAACAAACAAAAAAAATAGTCCATGTTAGGAAGAGAACCAAAAGTAATCCTGTGAAAGAAAGACAAATCAAGAAGGATGAAGACTGTTACATACAACTGGACTGAACAAAGAGCATCAAATAATGGCATTCAATAGAAGTTTGGTTTTAAAAGCAAAGAGGAAAATAAACAATAGCTAAATTGCTGAGAACAGAAGGTAAGAATAAAGACTGAGAGAACTTTTTGTTGTTTTGGTCCGTTTGTAGCACTTGAAAGACTTAAAAATGTATTTGAGAGGACAGTATCAGTGGAGAAAATCTCCAGCCTCTCAGCTCACTGACTTTATCATCTTCAAAGATTTCTTTTTCTATTTTGGCTACAATTTAGATCTTATCAGCACTACCATCTCTAAATCTCTGAAATGCAGGTATACCCTTCTCTGATCACAACCTCTTATTATGCTAGCATACTCTACCACCTCACTATAAACCTTTTCACACTTAAGACTTTGAGGTCTGACCAGTTAGCTTACCTGGGAGAGTGCGGTGCTGATAACACCAAGGTCAAGGGTTAAGATCCCCATACAGTCGGCTGCCAAAAAACTTTAAGTCCACCGATGTCATTCCACCTACCAAAACCCAACCAAGCATGACCCTACCATAAACTTGCCCATACCCAGGATGCTGATTGTACTAAAGAAACATACATAACTGGGTTGATAAAACTAAGAATTCATAATTATTATTCTCAAATGGACCCAACCTTTTTTGGCCAGCTTTTGTTACTCTACTTAGTTCATCTTTATTCTCCACAATGATGATTTTCAATGTTCTTCCTCCCACTCAGATTTCGCCTTCTGCCCCCATTCCCTGAGAAGCAGATGATGTCAATGACGAATTTCACAGAGAAAGCAGAAGCCAAGAGTCAGGAATCTAACTTCTCTTCATGAAATCTATAAAACTGATTCCATACCTACTCTTTCTTCTCTTTTGTTTATATTATAATGTAAGAAACACTCCTCATATCAATTTAATCATCTGTGCTCTGGATTCGATCCCTCCAGTTTCTCAGAGACCGTGGCTATACCACATCTTTCCTGTTACTTTAATCTGAAATGTCATTATGTTTCATTTCTACCACATTATAATAGCCTTGAAGTCACAGAAGCTATTTTTATTTACCACTATACTCTGAATGCTTAGCAAAGTTTTTTACACATGAAAGTTGTTCACTAATGAATAAATTATGAGAGAAGTACAAAGGAGGAAATTTGCAAATCAGGCAAACTCAGTGTCAAAAAATAAGATGATAAAGGTCAGAATAGTGTTTACCTTTGGTGGGGTTGATGTGGTGACTGTGGGAGTGGGCATAAGGAAAGCTTTCTGCGTTGTTAGATTTTCTCTGTATCTTGAACTGTTACGATTACAATCACAAAAATTCCTCAAACTGTACAATTAAGACTTACATATTTTACTGTATATAAGTTATACCTCAATGAAAAGAAACAGGGAAGGAAAAGAGTAAAGAAGAAAGGAGGGGGAAAAAAGGGAAAAAGAACAGCATTTCCAGATGACATAAGCTTCAAAAAGGAGAGAAATGGTATGGGTCTGAATAAAGATAGAAGGAAAATGTTTGTAGATGTGGCAATGTGGAGGTAAGAGAAAGCCAAACCCATTGAGGCCTCTGAGATACAGTGGGTGTGGAAAAGTAAACAGTGTTTATTTGAGCAGACTAAGATTTTCCTCTTGGGTTGGGGTGGAAGGACAGAGGTAAAGAAACAGGGGGATGGACCACAGGGAAAAAGAAATTTCTATTGTGAAGAGGTTGATGAGAGTATTAGGTCTGTAATATGGTGAAATTTCAGAGGGCACAATCATTGAACAAACTAATTTCTTTCAAGAAAACGTTATTTATTTATTTATAGAAATTATCAAAAAAAACCCTGTGTTATGGGCTGGCCTTTTAGCTCACTTGGTTAGAGCATGGTGCTGGTAACACCAAAATCAAGGGTTTGGATCTCCTTACCAGCCACCAGAAAACAACAACAACAACAACGAAAGAAAACCTGAGAGACTTCAAAGAAAAAAGGAAAAATACCTTTGTTGCATATGTAGGTTTTTCTATTGCTTCATCACCAATGAAGAAGTCTAGGTCATCAACACCTTTCATCACCCTCCTTTGAGCTTGATCTCCCACTTTTGCTGACTCCTTAATAGCAATACCTTTAAAATAAAAGTTATTTAGACATGTAAAAAGATTTCATCTGCTTTAAACGAGACAAACTTTTAACTTATACTTCTTCCATTATAAAGTGTTACAAAACAAAGCATCACCTAGTATATTTAAATTGTCAAACTAATGCTCAAAGGTCTAAAAAACCAGTGACAAAATTCATTTTACACAATGAAATCTCAAATTCTACTTGGAGACAAAGCCTCAAATGCAAAAAAACAAAAAAAGAAGTACTGCTGTGGGAATGTTTCAATTTACATATATTTTTTTCTTTTCTTTCTTTTTTGGTGGCTAACTGTACATTTTTAAAAACTATGTAAGATCTATCTATTTTGATTCTGAGTAAAATTATAATCCCGCCAACTTACATATGCTTGATGAACAATCAGGGAAAAAAAGAAAAGAAAAACACTAACAAAGAAAATTGCAAGGAGAATTTTAAAAAACAAACTTTCTTTATATTCCTACTATATCACTATTTTGGTCTAGTAACTTAGGTTTCACAGGGATGCATTACACTTTAATCACGTGTACAAAAGGAAATCTCAATTCATTTAGGTAAACTCACAATAACCCCCTTATATAATTTCAGAAACCCAGTGTATAGTTCTAGAGCTAAAACTTGTTATGTATTTTTTAATTGTTATAAATTTCTGAATCCTGGATTCCAAGATGGCGACGGGTCTGGAGCGGCCGTGCCAGGAGACAGCGCGATCCTGAGAAGTGTGTGCTGTGATACCAGAGTACTAACTGCATTTCCAAGAGCAACAAAAAACGAATAATTCTTTCAACAACGATCCTACATCGACAAACAAGCAACAACAGGTTCGAGGTTTTAGGGCCGACACAAAAGAAGACTCCTGAGAGCACCCAAGCCCTGCTGCGGGAACGAGCGAGCAGCCCAGACAACAAAGGCCAAGAAAGCCAGCAGAAACGGCACAGAAACGG
>NW_007728547.1:0-919 GCF_000696425.1 Galeopterus variegatus | reverse complement strand
CGGGGCAACGCCTGACTGCTCCCCACCCGCCTGGCTCCCGCCTACTACACCAGGCTAGGCGCCCACAACAGAGCTGCCTCCATTTTATCGGGTGGGGGCGGAGACGGCCGGCTTAGTGAGGGCAGGCCAGACATCTCTGCTTGGCGTGGCTCCGCACTGAGACGTGCCACTTGCTTACCTCGACGCAGGGCACCCACGGGCCTGTAGATCGGCCTACAATCCCACTCTCCCCGCAGATCTCAGACAGGNACCTGTGGCCTTGGTGTTATCAGCACCGCACTCTCCCAAGTGAGCCATGGGCTGGCCCTACATTGGAGGGTTTTTATTTTATTTTATTTTTTTTAAAGATGACTGGTAAGGGGATCTTAACTCTTAGCTTGGTGTTGTCAGCACCATGTTCAGCCAGTGAGCAAACCGGCCATCCCTATATAGAATCCGAACCTGCGGCTTTGGTGTTATCAGCACCGCACTCTCCCAAGTGAGCCACGGGCCAGCCCCATTATAGGTTTTTTAAAAAGTAAAGTTGCTAGAGAACAACTTGGCTTGTGAGGGAAAATAAGAAGTCTGCACTGAGGTGGTCTTATCTAAACTGAGTTTTAAAGGAAATATTTTCTCAGTTTTGTTTTTATTTTTGTTTTGGAGGGGAGGGGTTTGGGGTAGGGTAGAAGGTAAGAAGGAATACATAGATAGAAAATAGAAAAAGATATATACAAAGACAAATACTACACAATATACAAAAACAAGCACTGAAGGTATCAATGAAAAATACATGTGCACAAGGGCTGGAGGAAAGGATGTAAAGAGATATACCAGTTCTAGATCAAGAGGAACAGATTCTCAAAATCTGTCCTTGTCTTGCGTTTGGATTTTTTTTTTCCTTTTTCTTTTTCTTTTCATAACTATTCTTTGCCTTGGATTT
>NW_007728546.1:293584-295886 GCF_000696425.1 Galeopterus variegatus | reverse complement strand
ATTGTACCTGTCACTTTCTAACATGTGGATCATTATTTTACTCAGTTTTTTTTGTTGTTGTTGTCCCCAATGGCAGTTCGTAACCCAGACTCCATGACTTTCCCAGCCCCCCAAATCTGTTAACTCACTGAATTTATATGCAATAGTCTGTGACCATGATGTCTGTAGCTTTCATTAGATACTCAGAAAATTACATGACCTTGAAAGTTNGAGGAATAACTTGCCTAGGATCAAGATCTGGAGGTGCAGAGCTGTAATTCAAGCCCAGGGCTCTGGAGTGTCTGCAGAGATCACCCTCTTGCACTGCACCATCCTGACCCTTCCCACATCAGAGAGTAAAACTTGGCTCCACCCTCATGCTGCATAAAGTGTTGCCAAGGGGACTGAGTGGACACAGCATCCAACAGTGTAAGACTGAGTGACATTCATTCAGCAAATGTCCCTCCATACATATTTTGTGCTGGGCACCATGTTAGGTACTAGGGATACGGAAATGACTCAGACACAGGATGCACTAGCAGCAGCGTGGAGGAGGAAATGATTAATCCTGCCTGGTTTAGGCTCAGCATTGACTTGTTTAGCAGCCTGATTCTTAAGGGATGGTGGTGAGGAAACACGGTTCAGAGCAAAATCCCCTTCCCACAAATGGGCAAGGTCTCTTGAGGCCCAGTTACACAGCAATCAGAGGTCAAGGTCATCATGGGGGGGGCGTCAAGGGCTCTTGAGCCATCCTTTGAGCCTGGCTACAAAGCTGGGCACAGGCCATCTGTTTACAGGATATCTGTGGAGTCCAAAGCCAGAAGAAGTGGCTTCTAGAGTGAAGCGAAACCTTTGCCATCCTCTGAGGCAGCTCAGAAATTCCTGGGCCCAAGGAAGCAATTTCTGCAGGTCCAGAGCCGGAATGCTTAGAGAGGCAACATCCACGTGCCCATATCCCTGTCCCCAGTGGGCAGGCATGAGCACTGGGGAGGCAGAGTGGGCAGCAGAAGGAGCCTGATCTGGGAATGAGCTGGACCTGCTGTGAGTTCTAGCTCCATCAATTTCTGCCTGTTTCCGTGAGCTGGTGATTTACCCTTCCTGAACATTCTTCTCACCACCTGTAAAATGGAGGTAAAATTCTCCTATCTTAACCAACACTTTCTGTGTTTCTTGAGCTTGCTAAAGCAAGATCAAGACTATATCAGGAGGAGACCAGGCACCTCCTGGACACCAGGGCAGAGGGCCACGTGAGGGTCTGGACTACACCTGCAAAGCCATAGGAGTTCAGGAAGGGCTCCCTCTCCTCCTCCCCTCTTTCTCTCCCTGCTTGCTTCATCCTTCTCCCTCTGCAGACAGGCTTCTCCCATTAATCTGGTACCTGTGGTCAAAGCCAGCTGTCCTCCAAACCCTCAGGTTTGTGTGTGACTGTCTCAGCCTCATTCATTCTGGCTCCTGTCTTTCAGTCCCAATTCTAAATTTCTGGAAGAAAGAATCTGGCTCAGCTTGGGTCGGGGCCCACCCTGGTCTGATTAGCTATGGTGCAGGGGGCTTTAGCCAGGAAAGGTAGACCACATAGCACAGCTGGGGCCCCCATGGTAAAATGAGGATGGGGGCACTTCATAGAGAAAGAGTGTCACATGATCTAGGCAGATCCTCCCAAGAGTTATTGTGAGGACTAAATAAGACAATGAACATCCTGGCTCACCATAGACATATACTTCCAAGGAGGGTCTTAGCTCAGGCCCCTAGAAGCAGAAGCTTGCAGGAGGAGAGAAGCCAGGGAAGAGAAAGGGAGAAAGTTAAAAAAAGATGCAGCCCCAGCCTGCCCCTCGGGGAGCTCTGGAGCACTCAGACTTGGCCACACATTGAGGCGAGGCAACTAGTTTTTTGTATTCCTCACCAGTCTGTCTCCAGGACTGCCAAGGGCTGAGGTAGCAAAAAGGGGAAGTTTCCATGTGGCTGAGGGCAAGTCTCAAGAGAAGGAGGTAGCTGTGACTGTCAGCAGCCAACATCACAGCAGCTTGGCCGGGGTCTGGACAGGGCACAGACAGCGTCGATTACAGGGAGTCTCAGCACAGTTAGGTGTTCAACCACGCAACAACTCTATGGGCACTAGCCGACTCTCATTTCTCTCCTTCATGTGTTTAAAAGTAATAGTAAATTATATTGTGTATACGTACTTTTTAGATTGTGTATGTTTTTTAATACACTGTACACAATATTACTAAAGTACATATAAACATATCTATTACTGCAAAGGACTGAACATGTAAAAATGTAAACGTAATAAGTTCTGTATGGCATTCTTAAAGACTACATGTGG
>NW_007728546.1:290732-291850 GCF_000696425.1 Galeopterus variegatus | reverse complement strand
CGTGTCCGGCAACGGATCACAACCCTCAGTGTTGCCCCCGTACCGGACCGGGGACCGGCAACGGGATTGCAACCCTCGGTGTTGCTCCCGCGCCTCGCTCAGCCAGTGAGCGGGAACCGGTCTGTATGTGGGATCCGAACCCTCGGGCGGGAGTGCCGCCACGCTTCCCAAGTGCGCCACCGGTCCAGCCTGATTTCCGACTTTTGAGGACCTTCACCCTTTAGGATCAATCTCTCCCTCTCCAGACACAAATGTCCATTTCTCTGGCCCTACCTGGCTACCTGGTACTTCCTGAATTTCACCCTGTGCATCTACACCTTGGGGAGGGCTGTGCTCTTGGTTGAGAAAGCCCATTTCCCTGCTCTCTCCATCTGTCCACACCCTGACCATCCATGAAGTCTTGTTCCTCTCTGTCTTCCCTGCCTCTGAGCTCATTTCATCTTTGATGCCTACTTTACACCTGGAACGTCTCCCTTACTACACTCCAAGCCCCATCCCTAGGTCCCAACTGCTAATCCTAGCACCATGCTGCACTGTTTGGTATGGAGCAGGCCCTGTGCTAGGCAATGGGACTTCAGATTGGAGGGAGACCCCATATTTACCTTCAAAAGGGCCACCGTCTATTGGGATCAGAGAGACCTAAAAGCACTTGGTAACTGATCTGCAGGCTAGATTTGCAGGAGAGTATAGTGGTTAGGTACACTTGCACTGAAGTCAGACACACCTGGTTTTGAATCTCACGATGCATGGAACAGAAATCTAGCTATAGTGCTTAACTAAATAGAGAGGGTTTTTCTCAAATAGTTAAGGTAGGAATCCAGGACTGCTATGGAGGTCCCATAGAGCATGGAGGGGCCCAGGCTTCAACTAGATTCCATTCTGCCATCCTTAGCATGAGCCATCATTTTTCTTCCCTGTACCAGTTTTCTCATTTGTAAAATGGGAATAGCAGTACTTTCCTCATAGGGTTGTAAATATTTTGTTTGTTTGGGGGTTTTTTTGTGTGTGTAGATGGCTGGTACGGGGATCTGAACTCTTGACCTTGGTGTGATTAGCACCATGCTCTTCCAACTGGGCTAACTAGCCAGCCATTGGTTGTTGTAAATATTAAATGAGTT
>NW_007728546.1:287509-290317 GCF_000696425.1 Galeopterus variegatus | reverse complement strand
TTGATATAGGGCTGGTTGGTTAGCTCAGTTGATTAGAGCACAATGTTATAACATGAAGGTCAAGGGTTTGGATCCCTGAACTGACCAGCTGCCAAAAAAAAGGGGAAAAAAGAGTTGATATATATATATATATACAGAGCTTAGAACAGTGTCTGGTACACATTAAGTGCTCTACAAGTGTTCGCTGTTATTATTATTATTCTGTCCTCATGCTGAAAAATGGCTGCTGCCCCTCTAGGCATCACATTCTCATTACTGGGAGGAAGGGCAAGGCACAAAAAGTGAGCGGCAAACAGCTAGCCGGTTAACTCCATTGGCTAGAGCCCAGCCTTGTAACGCAGGGGTCATGGGTTCAGATCCCCTTATCGGCAGCCACAAGAAAGAAAAAAGTGAATGTTGGCTGGATCCACCTGTTTTATTCTATTTTTCTCAATTGAGGTGAAATTTACACAACATAAAATTAACCATTTTGAAGTGAATGACTCAGTGGTATTTAATACATTCACCATGTTCTGCAACCACCAACTCTAGTTCTAAAACATTTTTACCATCCCAAAAGGAACGCTCCTACTCATTAAGCGGTTGCGCTCCATTCTCCCCTCCCAACCCCCACCCCCTGACAACCACCAGTCTGCATTCTGTCTCTGAATTTACCTATTCTGGATAATTCCGTCTGCTTTCCAGGAAGCCCCACACTGCCTCTTATGCTCACATGTCATTGGCCAGGAAGGTGTCTGATTTTTGGCTGCCTACGTTGTTACCATAAACAAAATCAGCATCTATTATTCTACATTCTAATACTTAAAGCATCTATAACCATATTTTATTGATTCCAAGGCACACACGTTCTTTTTCACATTTTAACTTTTCCAAAATAAGAATTTCTTTAATTGATAACACCTCCTATTTTATTCTACATTCTAATACTTAAAGCATCTATAACCATATTTTATTGATTCCAAGGCACACACATTCTTTTTCACGTTTTAACTTTTCCAAAATAAGAATTTCTTTAATTGATAACACCTCCTATTTAATGAAATACAGTATGTGTCAGACTCTGTTGTAGGTGCCTAAATGAGCCAGGCAAAGTTCCCTGCCTTTGTGGAGCTGACATTCTAATAATGGTGAGAAGATAAACAATTAAACATAATAAAAAGTAAATTACTGAGTGGGTTAGAAGATGATAAATGCTGGGAAAAAATAAAAAGCAGAGCAAAATAAGGCCTATTTGGGGGATGGAACAGGGACAGGTTGCTATATTAATGTATTAGTTATCTATTGCTGTGTCACAGATTACCCCAGCACTTAGCAGCTTAAAACAACAAACATTTATTATTGCAGTTTCTGTGGGTCAGAATCCAGGAGTCACTTATCTAGGTCATTCTGGCTTAGGGCTCTCATGAGGATGCAAATGAGATATTGGCTGGAGCTGCGGTCACCTGAAAGCTTGACTGGTACTGGAGGATCTGCTTCTAAAATATCTCACACATATGGCTATTGGCAAAAGGCCTTAGCTCCTCACTGGCTGTTGGCAAGAAGCCTTGGTTTCTTGCCATGTGGGCTTCTCGATAGGGCTGTTGTGAGCGTCCTCATGACGAGTTAGCTAATTTCCCGCCCCCGCCCCCCAAAGCAAGTGATTCGAGAGGGAGAGCAAGGAGGAACCCATAATATCTTCTACCACCTAGTCTTGGAAGTGGCAGCATTGCTTCTGCTATGTCCTATTTGTTAGAAGTGAGTCACTATGTCTATCCCACATTCAAGGAGAGGGGAATTTAAGGGAGGAGTAGCAAAGAAATTGTGGATGTGTTTGGAAACTACTCCAATTAAAAAGGGTGGTCAGGACAAGAAAAAGCTAACATTTGAGCAAAGCCTTGAACGAGGTGAAGGTATTAGCTGAGCAGCCATGGGGGCGAGGAGGAGAGCATTCCAGACGGAGGAAACAGCTGGAGCTGTTGGGGCAGGTGCTTACCCGGCACGCTGGACAGGAAGCCAATGAGAATGGTCACTGGGAGGCAACTAGCAGGGCCGCCACACTCCTATGCTCCATCACTAGCTGCATGACCTTGGGCAAGCCATTTCCCATTCTGAGTCCCAGTTTCCTCCTCTGTGAAATGGGAATGACAGTAGTAACTTCTTATAGGCTTATTATGAAGATTAAATCAGATAATATCTGTTGTAGTGGATTGAATTATATCCCCCCAAACTCCCTGAAGCTTGAATTGTGTTCCCCAAGTTTTATGTGTTAGAAACTTAGCTCCCACTGTGACTGTTAAGAGGGTGGGAAATCCTATTATGGTAATTGAAAGGTGGAGCCTGGAAGAGATGATTGGATTATAGGACCGTGCAGTAGTGAACAGATTAAAAATGGTGGTCAGGGGTGTGGTTCTGAGGGCTTTAAAAGAAGAGGAGAGTCTGTCTCTCTCTCCACTCACTCTGCTTCCACCATCTTGCAATATGAGACCTCTGAGTCACTGTCACCACCACCAGATAGACTTTAGACTTCCCAGCCTCAGAAACTGTAAGCAATAGATTTCATTTTCTTTATAAATCACCCAGTTCCACGTACTTTGTTATAAGCAACATAAATGGACTAATACACCTGTAAAGCATCCAGCCCATGTCTGGTACACTGTAAATACTCAGTACTGTTAGCTAATGCTATTCTTGTTACGATCAGGTGCAGTAGACTCATTCTTGTTATCTGAGCATCAGCTACAACGGTGTAGATCATCAGCTGGGGGCTGTCAGAGGACATGGCCCTTGGGGGATGGTAGAAATGTCTCCCCTCCTCTACAACCTAGAGGA
>NW_007728546.1:285028-286913 GCF_000696425.1 Galeopterus variegatus | reverse complement strand
TCAGAGGACATGGCCCTTGGGGGATGGTAGAAATGTCTCCCCTCCTCTACAACCTAGAGGAAAAAGCAGCAGAGGAATGAACTCTGCCTGCCAGTCAGCCTGGATCTCAGTATCAAAGAAGTCTACAGGTTTGAGCACTAAGTCTGCCAGGCTGCTTAGGGGCAGGGAGTATGGGGACCAGAGAACCAGCCCAGGGGTTCTAGAATGAGGCCCTACCAAGTGCCTCCCAGGAGTCCTTCAGTCTCAGTCAATCCATGGACAGTATTCAATATTTGCTGAGTTCTATCTGAGCCTTGTCCCTCTTTGGGTGCTGGAAATGGAGCTGTCACCAAGAGTAAAACCAAGAGGGCATCAAGTTTCTATGCCAGCCAGGACCTGGGGTCTTTGGGGAGGTAGAAGCCACTTGGGGTGACTTCAGTGTGTACTCAAGAAGGGGACTGGACACAGGGAAGGAGAAGGAAGGACTGTATTCCTACCTGGTGGCACAAGATGGCCCCCCAGGCCCACCAGTTTCTTCCATTGGTCAGTGCCCACATGGGCCAATGACTACTGTGTTGGCCCTGTCAATTCATGCTCATAGAGATGTGGCTCAGGGTAAAAGCAGCTTGGACCAGTGGGGAGGGCTCTACTATGAGAGCTACAAATGTTCCTTCCAAATCTGACTCCATCACACAAATATACACACCTTGGCAAGTTCCAACCATTTTCTGGGCCTCAGTTTCGTTCTCTGTCAAAAGGATAATAACTTTTTCTGTGCCTAATTTATTCATTCAACAATACTTATTAAATCCCTATTATATGCCAAGCACTGTTCTGATACCTTCTGATGCCTTCGAAAGTCTGTGCAAGCAAGACATCCAAGGCCTCTGCTCTCAGGGAGCTGACCTGCTGACGGGGAGACAATCTTTGAAATAATGCCAAGTGGTGGTAGGTGCTAAAAAGAAAAGCATAACAAGGTGAGGGGATAGAGGGTGGTCAGGGAAGGTCACTCTGAGAAAGTGACATTTTTTTTTTCTTGGCAGCTGGCCGGTATGGGGATCTGAACCCTTGACTTTGGTGTTACCAACACCATGCTCCAACCAACTGAGCTAACGGGCCAGCCCTGAGAAGATGACTTTTAGATGGAGATCAGAACAAAATGGAGTGAATCATGTGGCTGTCTGAGGGAAGAGCGAGAGCCCTGAGAAATGAATGTGCCTGGGGAGTCCACGGAACAGCAAGGAAGCAGTTCATGGAAAGGCTGGGAACAAAACAGTTTCCATCGGAGCAATGCTTTCAGAGCGAAAGTTAGATTGTGTCACTCCTCTGCCAAAGTCCTTACAGGCCTGACGAGGTCTACCTCCCTCTGCCCCTCCCCTGTCTCCTCTGCTCCATCCACACTCTCAAGGCTGTCACCTGCACCTAACTCAGGGATCCTTAATCAGAATCACCTGCAGAGCTTATTAAAACGAAGATGGTTGAAACTGAAATTGATTCAGAAACTGACTCAGGTCTGGGGCAGGGCCCTAGAATGTGTATTTCTAAGGAGGTAATGCTGACACTTCAGTCCTTTCTGCTACAGTTAGAAGCACTGCTCCAGTGTTCCCTCTGCTTGGACCACTCTGGCCCCAGACACCATGTGGCTAATGCCCTCTGCTCTTTCAAGTCTCTGCTCAAACTTCACTGTCTCAGTGAGGCTTACCCTGACCATCCTGTGCAATTCTACAACCTGTCCCTCCTCCCCTGCACCCCCAATCTCCTCCCTACCTTATCTTTCCTTTTTTCCATTGTACCTGTCACTTTCTAACATGTGGATCATTATTTTACTCAGTTTTTTTTGTTGTTGTTGTCCCCAATGGCAGTTCGTAACCCAGACTCCATGACTTTCCCAGCCCCCCAAATCTGT
>NW_007728546.1:282065-284537 GCF_000696425.1 Galeopterus variegatus | reverse complement strand
TGTCCCCAATGGCAGTTCGTAACCCAGACTCCATGACTTTCCCAGCCCCCCAAATCTGTTAACTCACTGAATTTATATGCAATAGTCTGTGACCATGATGTCTGTAGCTTTCATTAGATACTCAGAAAATTACATGACCTTGAAAGTTCAAAGACCACTAGTAGATCAGTGCCTGAAATAGAGTAGGTGCTCAATAAATATTTATTGGCTATATTAAAGAACTTTTTAAAACATTATTAGCACACATTTTTTTAAAAGGAAATATGCCCAGTAACTCCCAAATGTTGGTGTTCATAAACAAACCGTGTCAGAATAGCAGAATGATTTGTTTAAAATACGGATTCTGGGCTGGCCCCATGGCTCACTTGGGAGAGTGCGGTGCTGATAGTGCCAAGGCCATGGGTTCGGATCCTATATGGGGGTGGCTGGTGCGCTCACTGGCTGAGCATGGTGCGGACCACACCGAGCCAAAGGTTGTGATCCCCTTGCCGGTCAAATAAATTAATTAATTAAATTAAATACAGATTCTCATGATTCAAAAATACCCTCAAAGTGTCTGAGTCAGGAGGTTAGGGTGGGGCTGGAGATTGTGTATTTTCAAAGCCCTCCCCGCCCCCTGCCAAACCCCACCCCTCCAGATAAGTCTGAGGTACAGCATGGTTCAGGAATTTCTGTGAAGCCTGGATTGAAGAGAGAGACTCGGTGAAATCAATTGCAGTGTGCAAGTTTGTGATCCCACCCACGGTCATTTGTGATCTTCCTACAAATTCTTGGGGTGACCAGGCAGGGTCACCATCTCCCTTTCACTGAGCAGAAAGCTCAGGTCCTGGGGATCAAGTGATATCCTTTGTCCAACACCCAACCGTCACACTTGGTTGGTGGTGGAGGTCACATGCCTGTGGGTGGCGGAGATAAGATTAGAACTTGGGACTCAACTCTTACTCTGAGGTTCTCCCCTCCACACCAACTAGATAAAGCCAAGTTCTGGAGTCTCAAGGCCACTTCTGGGGGAAGAGAGCGAGAAAACAGAGGGAAAAAGTGGCAAACACACAGAGGGAAAGGTTCAGGGAGGCCGTCTCCTGGCCACTGGCCACTGGGCAAGATTCCAATTACTCTAAGGACTTGGAAAACATATGGTATTCACATCTAACTCTGGCTGCCTGTGACCCCCGGAAAGCCACTTCCTCTTTGTGTACTTCATTCTCCTTATCTGCAAAATGGTGCTGATAATCCATGCCCTGCCCCAACAAGATGCTTGTAGACTGTAAAACACTCTAAAAATCCAGGTTATTATTATTGTTATCAAGGGAAGGTGTGATATCTCCCACCCAGAAGGTCCTTAGAACAGAGCTAAATCCAGCATTTCGTTCATCTGAAGAACACTTTTGAGCATCTACTATTTGCCAGGTACTGTGCTGGGCACTGTGCACACTCCCCTCTTTTAACCCTTACAACATCCCAATGAGTTTGCTACTGCTGTTGTCCTCATTTTACAGATGAAAAAGCTGAAACTCAGGTGAATGAATTGCGATTCATTCGATCATCTGCTCATTCACCCAGCTTTTACTAAAAGTCTGCTCTGGGCCAGGCTCTGGGCCAAGTGCTGAGGATAAGAAGATGAACAAGTCCTTCAGGAGACATGCCCGTAAATTACTCTAATAACAACTCAGTACATGCTTCAACAGACAAGGTGCAGTGGCAGCTCGAGGAGGAGCAACTG
Source organism: Galeopterus variegatus (assembly GCF_000696425.1). NCBI lineage: Eukaryota > Metazoa > Chordata > Mammalia > Dermoptera > Cynocephalidae > Galeopterus > Galeopterus variegatus. The sequence goes on along the minus strand of NW_007728546.1, from coordinate 282,817 downwards.
GCTCCCCTGGGGCGTATGGAGAGGGACAGCCGGTCTCCCGCGGGACCCTGCACCACTAAGGTGCCTGCGCCCTGTGTAGATGTGACAGTCACAAGGCCTGGGTTCGAGTCTCGCTTGCGTCAAGGCTTTGCTGTGTATTTCCAGGAAACCTCTTCCGCCACTGAGCCTCCTTCTCCATCTGGAAAATTAAGAGGATGGGTGAGCCTGAGATCTTGCAGCTCTGGAGGACTTAAACCTCTGGCCCTCACCCCACCTTGTGGTCAGTTCAAGTTCGACCCCAGCCCAGCCTCGAGTCTGAGCCCCTTGGAATATGCCAAACACCCCGCCCCAACAGCAGAACTGGTAGCCCGGGGCGGGGCCTGAGGCCCAAAGGGCGGAGCCCCATCAGGGGGCGGAGCTAAAACTTGGATGACGCGTCTGCAGCCCGCCCAGAGCGTCTCATCCAGCCAATGAGCACGCGGGGGCGGGGCATCACCGCCTCTGGGTATAAGAAGTCGCCGAGGTTGGCGATGCGGCTCCGAAATCTTGGATCCCGCCGCGGTCGGTGTCTGAGGCCTTAGCTGCCCGGAGCTGCGGCCGCGGGGTGCGCAGGAGCGCGGAACTCAGTGCGTCGTGAACAAGAGCACGGGTCGAGTTCGGTTTTTCTTTGCCCGGCTGAGCTGCAGGGACGGCACAGTGCCCAGGTCTCCCGCAGCAGAGAAGCAGCTGGCCCGGCCCCGGGGGCGCCCGCGCTGACCGTCCGCCCGCCGCCC
>NW_007728546.1:274731-280726 GCF_000696425.1 Galeopterus variegatus | reverse complement strand
CGGGCGCCCGCCGGACTCCGCACCAGCGACTGGGCCCCGCGCGCACCCTCCGTGAGGGTGGAGGCCGCGGGTTGTGCGCGGAGCCCGGCCCCCGGCTGGGACGCTTGGCGTCCCTCCAGGCCCTGCCTCCTTCGGGATGACAGTTTGGCTTCACTTTCTGACCCCAGACTCAGCGGCAAAGTGAAGGAGACTGGACCAGCTTTCGGACCGCGCGTTGGATTCTGTGTCCTCTTTCTTTCCTCGCCTCTCCCCGGCCCCAGCCCCCCGATTCTGAGCCATTGCAGGCCTCTGCCTGATTTCCCTCTCTCCTCGTGCAACTCTCTACCAGGATTGGTCCCCAGAGCCGCCATCCACTGAGCCCCCACCCCCGCTGCCTGGGACCTGCGGTGGCTGGGCCTCCCTCCTCGAGAAGGGGAAGATTGTACAGCCCTAACGCCTGCAGGGTGGAGTAATGCCCCATCTGGCCTCCAAAACCAAAATAAAACTGGGTCACTTTACAGTCTTGCGTTTTCATTTCCTTATCACCCCAACCCTCGACTATATTTAGCTCCCAAAGTCCTGAGGCTGTTGTTGAAGCCCCTGGGTGGGATGGGGCCACAGCCCCCAGCAGTGGCTAGGGAGGAAACGACAGTTTCTTTTGAAAATATCTTGTGAATTGTGCAATTGTCATGTCGAAAACTGGAAAGCAGAGGCTGCTCCTGGGTGGTGGAGTAAACCACTGGACTTCCCAGCTCCTGGAGTTGGGGGAGCTGGGTGGTACCTGCGGATTCAGACAGCCCTGATTTGGGGTGTGACTCTCTTCCTTGTCCAAGACACCATTCATTCAGATTTCTGATGCTATTTCCTCAGAGGGAGATGGTTCCAATCTCCTCAGGTGGTTGTGATGTGTTTAGCACAGCGCCAGACACCTAGACAGCCCTCAATGATAGCGATTATTCTACAATTTGTTGCTAGCTTTTTCCAGGCCCTGTGCCAATCTGGTGCATGTCCTCCTGGAATCATAGTCCTGGGGGTAGAGGTGTAACAGGCCTGGAAATAAACTAACCTTGGGGCAAGGAAGAGTGTGATGAGTCTAGAAAAGAGGTAGAAAAGTGAGGTGGGCAAACCCAGAGGAGGGAGCAGTTTCAGGTGGTTGGGGGTGGGGGTCAGTTCAGGCTTCCCAGAGGCGGTGACATCTCATGTGATGAACCCAGCCTTGAGTGATGCATATGTTTTTAGGAGTTGGAGAAGAGCCTGTTTAAAGGCAGAGAGGCATACGCATATGGGAATGAATGGGGAAGGCTTGAGGTGTCTAGAATGGACAAGAAAGTTCTAATGGCTTTACTCCACCTTTGTGAGGTAAGTACATCCTCATTCTACAGATGAGGAATGTGGAGCTTGTCCAAGCTTGGCAGGATTTGGCCTCAGAGTCCTGATCGCCAGCATGAGTTCCTGGCCACCTCTTACTGTTGACTGTCTCCGGAAAGATTACTAGGTGCTTCGGGGGTGTGGGAGAAAGGCTGGAAAAGAGAGACTGAAGGCAGGGAGGAGACTGGGACAGGGATGCTGCAGCCCGCACTAGGACAGAGCAACAGAGCATTCTCTAGGAGAGAATGGATTCCAGAGACCCTGTGGAGAGGAGCACCGGGCTGAGACCTCTGTCCCCAGCGGTTGGGCTCTGCTCCCATGCCAAGCTTGTTTGTTGACGTGACTCTCCACCAGCCTGTGAGTTCTCCCAGGGCATTCTGTGTTGGCACCAGCTCTGAAATTACCGGGACGGGAATGGAGTGGGCGACAGGAAGTGTTTGGCAAATTAACAAAGGTCTTCCCTAAGATCATGGGGCTTCCAGGACAGGATGGAGAGAGAAAAGAGGAGAAGCTTCTGGGAAGGGACTTTTTGCCCTGACTTTGTCCAGGTCTCCAGGCCTGAGACAGAAACCAAGGGGCTAGACTGTCAGGAGAGTTTAGATCTGGGCTGGACACTGTCCTGATTCCCTTCTTTCTGGGCCTCAGTTTCCCCACTGGTAAAATAGGGCTAATATCCCTGCTGTGCTACTTTACATGGCAGTAGGCCTCACAATAAAACTCTAAAGTGCTGTCCATATGGAAGGGGTTATAATGAAAACCCAGCACCTGCCTCTTTCCAGAGTTAAGTGGAGGTGGAGGAGGGAGTTCAGCTGATAAGTTGGACAGCAGACAGGTGGACAGTGGAGAAGATAAGGCTGGGCAACTCACCATCTGGATCTGCAAATCCCTGACACTCTTTGGAGGATTCTGACCCTACCAGCTGGAGGGGAGGAGAAAGTACACATAGAGGCAGCGGAAAGAGCAATGGGCTTGTAGTCTGACAGCCTCAGTGTCAGTTCCAGAAGCAGCTCTTACTAGCTGCCTGATCTCAAGCAAGTCACCTCTCCTTCTCAGTCTTGGTTCTCCCAAAGTAACTATACCGGCTTCCCATGGTTCGAAGAGGGTGTCTATCATCTCTTCCCTGGGGTACCCTCCTAAAGCAATCTGATCTGTGGATTTCACTCTCAGACCTGGGCCGGGTCTTTGGGATTGGGAGTCAGGCTCTCTCAGGGTTGGAAATTGAGGCATGGCATAGATAGGACATTGTTCCATGTTTTTTTGTTTTGTTTTGTTTTTTCCTATTCTTATGAAAGTTTCCTCGAGCTGATATTCTTTATTTTGAATTATCTTTTGGTTGACTGGATTTTATCACCAAGCCATTTCTGCTTTATTTTGTTTTGTTTTTCTTCGAGAAACATACATTTCTCTCAGTCACCTATAAAATGGGGATGCTCCTAGTACCCTCTTCAGAGCTGCTGCGGAGATTAAAGTTAATTCAGATAAAGTGTTTAGAACAGTGTGGTTTGCCGTTAGTGCTGTTATTCTTGAGCCCTGGCTTTTGGGGGACACCTTTGTATTAGAGTGTTAGGAAGGCTGTTTTAACCAGCCAGAAAGGGGTTACTCCAACAGTGACACTGTTGCAGATTGGGTTCCCCAGGAAGCAGACTCTGAGATCAGCTTGCGAGAGGTTTACTAGGGGGTGCCTTCAGGATCCGCACCTGTGGAAGGGAAGGGACGGCTGCAGAAGTGAGCTAAGAAGCTTCAAAGCAAGCCCAAGAGCCTTGGCCAGCCCCACGGGGAGCTCTGGAGCTAGAAGAGTCCTTCAGAGTCATCCTGAGTTGGGCCATTTTACTCCTTCATACTCCTGCACCAGCAGCCATCACATGCAAATTGCACAGGGAAGTGGCGTTACCCTGGGTGAGACAGCTCTCCCCAGCTGGGCCCAGCCCTGGAGGAGCTGCCAGGGTAAGGCTGTCTGCCAACAGCACCCCCAGTGGCTAGGGCAGCGATTTCATGGAAGGGGCTCCGGGTGGCACATCAGTGTCCACCAAGCACTGGATGGGCATCAGGGTGAGGCCAGTGTCATCAGAGTCGGAATGGCAAGGGCCTCCTTAAACTAATGCTCTGGGTGTCTCATTTGCCTCACCTTAGACCTAGACCTGACTAGCACCTTCCCTATTATAGAACAAAAAAATGTTTTCAGGTTTATCAACCTTATAGGGTTGATGTGATGAGACTCTATGTAAAGCACCTGGTACATGGTCGATTCTCAATACCTGAGCACTGCTGTCACCATCATCATCATCATCGTTCCAGCTCAGCTAAGTGTTCCACAGTCATTTGTTGAATAAATTAATGAACAGTCTGATCCTAATATTTTCCCAGGCAGCTTAACTGGTTTAGCTGATTACTGAGTAATCCTCTTGAATTTTTTAATCCATCCTTGCCTAACTATGCCACTCTGCTGTTAGAAGTACTGGGTCAAGATTAGTGCCAACTATAAGAGCAAGCCAGTATTTGTTGAGTGCCTACTGTGTGCAGGCACAATGGGAACTAGCAGGGGATGCCCAGTGGGTGCTCCTGCTCTTCCAGCCTTTCCTTTAACCACTGCCCATCCTTGTAAATAGTACCGCTAGAAAGTTTATCCTCATTCCAGAGGTTAGGAAAGTGGGGCACAGAAAGCAAATTACTCCAGGTCACACCCCAGTAAGTGGTGGGGTGAGCATGCCCACCCCTGTCGATCCAGGGCCCTTCCCTCCAGGCTGGGTCTGGCCAACGACTTGAGCTGGGGTGGAACAAGAGCAGAGTCCCAGATCTGGTCTGCCACTTTGTGGCCACGAGATGCAGAGGAAGTCACTGAGCTTCCTTGGGCCTCGGTTTCTTCTTCCATACAATGGAGAGAATAATTCCAAGGTCAGAGTGTGTGTACAAGGATTCAGATGAGAGTGGATTCATCAGAGTTGGTGAGGGGCATTTCCCAGCAGACTGTAAGGTTCCGAGACAGAACCTGATTCTTCATTGCCCCCACTACACCCCAGGTGTGGCTCCAGGTGGGTATTAGGAAGCGCTGGAGTGAGTGGCTGCTCCCCGGCCACAGGCTGGAGCTGAGGCTGAGGGAAGGCCTGGGGCTGGGGTCCAAGTCAGAGCTGGGAGCTCTGCACTCTAGAGCCAGCTCGACCATGAACGTGTGACCTTGGGCACATCAGTTGAGCTGTCTAAGCTCTGTATGGTGAGGACCACATTCCCTGTCCCTGCTACCTCACAGGCGCTGGTAGACAGTGAGGTGGGACTGAGGGAGGAGGAGGGGAAACACTATGCTTCCCCAGCGTGGCACAGCCCAGCAAGCCTGATCGGCAGTTTCTCCTTCAGTGCTCCCAGCAACCCCAGGAGGTAGGTGTAGCTATTGTCCTCATTCTAGGCAGCCAAGGCTCAGAGAGGTCAAGCAACCTATTCAACAACACACAGCCAGCACAAGGGATCCACAGACACGTGGTAAACCACACAGGAGTCTTGGGAAAAGCTGTTCTTATTTGTAGACTTGGGGGAGGGTGACATCCACACCATCAAGTCCAAATATCCCTTTGGAGTAGAGGTGCCGCCAGGGATGGAACAGGGAATCCTACACAGCTCATTAGGGGGTGGTCTCCAGGAGGGCTCACTCCCATGCCTCTTCTTAGTGAGCAGCTCAGGCTTGGGGCTTTGCCTCAAAATCCAGATAGCTGGACCCTACCCCTTTCCACCTGGGCACATCCGGATAGCTGGACCCTACCCCTTGCCACCTGGGTACATACAGATACCTGGACCCTACCCCTTGCCACCTGGGCACATCCGGATAGCTGGACCCTACCCCTTGCCACCTGGGCACATCCGGATAGCTGGACCCTACCCCTTGCCACCCTAGCCTAACTGGGCCAACAGAGGATATGAGCCAATCATTGTTTGGGTTTTTTAAAAAAAGAACACATTATTTATAGTCAAAAGTAATCCATGCTTGAGGCAAAATAATTTCCAAACAACTTAGAAAGTATGCAGTGAAAAGTCAGAGATCCCCAAGTTTTTCCACACACACACACATATAATGTATACATTAAATGACATATATGTTACATACATATACATAATACACATGTCTTTCTTTTTTACAAAAATGGGGGATTATACTCTTTTACATACCCAGATTTTCCCCTTAATATATTTTAGAAATCTTCTCATGTCAGTAAACACAGCTCTACCTCATTCTTTTTAATGACTGTATTGTGCATAATCTACTTCACCATTCCTACTGATGGAAACTTAGTCTGTTTCCTAAATTTCGCTGTTAAAATAATGCTACAGAGAGCATTCTTGTGTACTAGGATTTACCCTTAAACACTTGTGGGAACATCTCTGTAGTATAAATTCCTAGAGGGGGAATTACCAGATAAGAAGATATGAGCAAATAAAACCATGAAAGCTACTGCCAAATAGCTCCCTAAGTGACTGATGCCGTTTACTTTCCTGCCAGCATTGTGCAAGAGTGCCCACTGCTCACACCCTTGATCGACTACACTGGACATTAGCAATTTTTTTTTTTTTGTCCTTTTTGTGACTGGTAAGGGGATTGCAACCCTTGGCTTGGTGTCGCCCGCACCGCACTCAGCCAGTGAACGCACAGGCCATCCCTATATAG
>NW_007728546.1:228715-273839 GCF_000696425.1 Galeopterus variegatus | reverse complement strand
TTTTTTTTTTTTTTTTTTTTTTTGTCCTTTTTGTGACTGGTAAGGGGATTGCAACCCTTGGCTTGGTGTCGCCCGCACCGCACTCAGCCAGTGAGCGCACCAGCCATCCCTATATAGGATCCGAACTTGTGGCAGGAGTGCCGCTGCGCTCCCAGTGCCGTACTCTCCCGAGTGCGCCACGGCCCGGCCCAGCAATGTTTTTTAATTAGTATTTCTTCTTCTATGGATTACCTGTTTATATCCTTGCTCATGTTTCTACTGGGTTGTTTGTCTTTTTCTTGCCCACACCGCACTCAGCCAGTGAGCGCACCGGCCATCCCTATATAGGATCCGAACCTGTGGTGGGACTGCCGCTGCGCTCCCAGTGCCGCACTCTCCCGAGTGCGCCACGGCCCGGCCCAGCAATGTTTTTTAATTAGTATTTCTTCTATGGATTACCTGTTTATATCCTTGCTCATGTTTCTACTGGGTTGTTTGTCTTTTTTAAAATAGTTTATAAGAGCTCTTTATATATTATGAATAGTAAACCTTTGACTTCTGGAAATGTTCTGATATTCTCTCCCCATCTGTTGCTGGCTATATATGCTATCTTTTGTCTTTTGCAATTTATTAATTTTTATGTCGCCAAAGCTCAGGAGCTTCTGGGTTTGAATGAAGGACAGGGATGGTCTGGCTCTCCTCAGAGATAGAGACCCCATGCAGTCACGCTTCTGCCCAGGCTTTGTGCTCAGGGAGCAAAGTGGACAGACAGACTAGCAGCAGGGGCTGAGAGACAAGCCAGGTCTTGGCGTCATACAGACTTTGGTTTAAATTCTGGCTTCAAACTACATATATGACATTTGGTAAAGCCACTTTATCACTCTGAGCCTCTGTTTTTGTTTTTCTTTCTAGTCTAAAATACATTCAAATATGTATACCCCCAGCCAACAGGATTAAATGAGCTGTTGGCTGACATGTGCTCAGCATAGTGCCTGGCATCGATAAGTTCCCAATAAGTGATAGCTGTTCCCAACTTAGTGCATTAGGTTGCTGAGGAAGCAGTAGCTATTAATGTGTCCAGGGTGGGGCGGGATGACTTCAAACCATGTCCCACGCAAGTGGCTCTTCAGCCTGCAGAGGAAGACCCAGAAGCAGAAGTAGATAGCCGCTGTTTATGCCTTCCAGGATTTAGTCACCTGCTAAGATGTTTTCCCAAATTTCCTTTGGGAAATTACTTCTCTCTCATTTAAAGACCATATGGTTTGGGTACGTTTGCCTGTTCCCCTACATGTCACTCAAAATAAAATAATGCTAAACTGTACTCTTAGTGCAAGGAAGCCCAGAAAGTTCTTCATTTTTCCAAACTATTTTGAAGTAGCAATGTTTTATCTTTTCCTCCTCGTCCTACTTCCCCTTTCTTTCTTCCCATCAAATTTGCTGCTAGTGACCTAAACACATGAGCCATCTGCCTGTTAGGTCATCCAATACCAACTCTTAACATCTCACCTGACTCTCAGCAATCTGCCTTTGTGCACTACTATTCCCGGTGATGCAGAGATGAGGGGACTGAGGCTCAGAGAGGTGAAGTGACCTGCCTACTGCCACACAGCTAGTAATTGACTGAGTTAAAATACTTAATGTACTTAGGATACCTTCCATATAGTCAGAGATATTTAAGTGTTAACTCAGCTGCTATAACAAAGAAAACCAGAAAAATTTTAAAGTAGCTTAAAGTGCAGAAAATATTTCTATTTCCACCAGTCATTCAGACCCAGAGTGCTTTGTTCCTGTTGCTCTGCTGTTCATGACCTCAAGAGCCAAGACGGCTCCTCAAAGCCCAAGTCAGCTTTGTGTTCCGTTTTTATCTTTGTCTGTGGAATGGAAGCTGGTCATAAACCCCTCCATGTCCAGCTCTCAAGCCAGAAAGAAGGAAAAAGGAGAAAGAGAAGGGCACTTTCTGGAGGTTTCCCACCCCAACCACAAAAGCAGCTCAGAAAGGTAGCCTTTATTCTGGGTGGCCAGGTGTCTAGTAGAATTTGGAGGTTCTGCTACTGAGGAAGGAGACGAGAGTGGATCCTGCAGTCTCAAGAATGACCTACTGAAGTGGAGGCTACCAGAAGGAGCAGCCAAAAATGATTCCCAGGGGTGTGGCGTGGGAGACATGACGATTCTTCTTTGAGGCGGGACCTAGGAGCAAGAGAAGGTCGCAGGGAGCAGGATGAGATCAGAAAGGACATGTTAGGTCACCCAAGGTAAATGGGTCCAGAGCTCAGGAGTGAAGTCTGGACTGACAAAACACATGTTTTAGAATTACTAGCACATCCGTGGTTGCCATGGGAATAGTGGTGCCAAGTGATAAAAGAGGTGGCTAAGGACAGAATCTTGGGGGAACACAGACATCTAAGAGAAGGAAGGGACAGAGACTGAGGAGGAGAAGTAGTGGAAAGGAGTCATGGGTGAGGTTGGCAATGCCTAATGCTGCTGAAAAGCCAGGTGAAATGTGGACTGAAAAGAGGCTGTTCCATGTGGCAAGCAGGAAGTCAAAGACGACCTTGCCAGAGCAGTTTCAGGGGAGTGGAGAGATGGGAATCAGGCTACACGAGTCAGCAGGAAATGGGAAAAGGGGAAGTAGGATCTGCAAAGGTAGGTAGCTTAAGTCATCTTTTTGGTCCTCAGTGTTTTCATGGGTCAAGTGACCATGCCTGGGGCTTCTTTGCTGGACCCGAAAGCTCTGAACAGCTCTCTCTCTCCCCCTGGGTTTGGCCCAGGGGCGCTTGCTTGAGGTGGGGTGCCACACCCGCTTTGCTCTGCAGGTGGCAGCACCGCACCGAGTGATGCTACTGAGACCAACTCATCACACGTGAATGTATTTTCAGGTAAATGAAGCTTTGTTTCTCAAACACCAGAGTGCTAGGGGTTTTAGCCATCTTGGATGGGAGCCTTGAGCTGAGGAAATTGAATGGAGCTTTTGGTTCAAATCCTGGCTCTGTCCCTTACTGGTTGTGCAACCCTGAACAAATCCTCTCACATGCAGAGCCTGCTTGCTGGTTGGCAAACTGGAGATGATAAAGCCAAGGCTACATCATGCAAGTCTCTAAACAAGTGCAGTTGTGTCTGATGTTCTGGCGGCAGACTCAGGGCTGGGGTGGGCAAGCATGGATAGGCTCAGAAGCACAGGCGTGGGGCATCAGACCAAACTAGCCACGGGGGGTGACCATGGACTCTTCAAGGACTGGACGAGGCTGTGGCTTTGGGGTCAGGAAAGTTGGGTTCATATTTTGCAGATGGGGGAACCAAGGCTTACAGAGAAGGAGAAATGACGTTCCCAGGGTCACACCCCTCAAAAAGGCAAAGCAAAGCTACCAAAACCAAACTTTGGAAAAGAATAAGATGTGAAATATTTTTGGGGGGGGGAAATAAAAGCATTGAAGTTGCATCATGGGAAAATCAGAACTTTGTGGGACTTTGCCATTACTGCATGGTTTGTTTCCTGAGAGCGCCCCTGCATCTGTTCCTCTCCCCCGAGATGACACGAGCCAGGCTAAAAATGTGAGGGGAGGAAGCCATCCAAGGACAGGCCTGGGGGTTGACAGGCCTGGGGGTCAACAGGCCTGAGCTCAGCTCTGGGCTCTGCCTTGACTTAATGGGCCTCAGTTTCCCTATCTGCAAAATGAGATAGTGGGGGCCTTGGCAGCTCTGATTTTTTATGAAGGCTTTTGCTTTCCCTTGAGTTTCCCTGACCATCCTCCCTAAAGCTGCCCCCCAACACTGTCACTACCCCGTTTCCTTTTTATTTTCTTCACAACACTTATCACCCTCTGAAATTATCTTGTTTTTTGTTTATTTTCTGTCTAGACAGTAATCTACTGTCTACTCCATGTGAGCAGGGACTTTGTAAGTTTGGGAGAACTGCTATGACCTTGGCACCTAGAACAGTGCTTGGCACATAGTGGAGATGAACAAACATTTGTACAATAAATGAGTGAAGGGCAGAGAACACAGACCCTTATTCTCTAAGGCAAGTCCTGGAGCCCCCATTTCTCAAGCTGTGAACTGCTCAGCTCTGCCATCGTTCCCCCCCCCCACCGCCCTCTTCCTCTTCTAGACATGCTGGACCTAACTAAAGGGTCTTCATGATGGTGTGTCCTGGCCCCAAAAGTCCAGCCTGTTTCCTGGCTCCAGGCTGGAGCTGCAACACCAAGCCAAGGTCTTTACTGACGCCTTGTGGCTGTGGGGACACATAGCAGGGACTAGGAGGATTCTTGGGTGGGATATGATCATTCCCAGGTGGGCCTGCTTCCCTCCCTTCCAACCAGCATTTATTAATCATCTGTGTGCCCAGCCCTGTGCTGCAGATAGTGATGACCACAAACAGGAAGCAGGTGTGTTTCCTGCCCTCCAGGTGATGAAGTCATGCCCGGGGAAGGGGAGATGTCATAGGGACCAGGAGAAGAGCTAAGGGGGAGTCTGGCAGCAGTGAGGAGATGTAAGGGTAAACCCCACCCCAATTCCACGTGGGCAGGGCAGCCTGGGTCTAGGGCCTCAGGACCCTCCTCCTAGGGTATCTGTTTCCCAGCAATCTTTCCCACCTCTTCCAGGAAATCCTCCATGTCTCCCACCCATTTTAGAGCATGTTTGGGAGAAAGAGAGAAAGAGAAAAGGAAGTGTCTGGTGGCTGGAAAAGCTATTTGAGACAAAAGCAAAGACGTTTAGGGTAGATTTTAAAAATTCTTTGTGGTGTGCAATGTAAATCTTCCACCTCATTGCTTTCAGTAAAATCCACCTTACTAACTGCACTAGTTAGGTCTTGTGATAGTGCTGTGAAACAAAGAAACCCAAAATCTCAGTGGTCTACAAAACCAACTATTATTTCACACTCCTAAGTCTCCAGGTCAACTGCAGCTCAGCTGATGCTGGCTGGATCAAGCTGAACTGCCAAATTTGAGTCTGGTTCAGGTCAGCTCCACGTAACTGCATTCCGGACCCAGGATGAAGGAACAACAGCAGTCTGCGATCGCTATCAGCTGTCTCTTGGTGGAGGAAGAAAGTACCAAGAGGTCTGGCAGAATTTGCTGTGCCTTTTATGGCCTTATCTTGGAATAAGCGCACTGTCCTTTCCTCCCACATTCTATTGGCCAAAATAAATGTCATAGCCAAGCCCAAAGTTGGTGGGGTGGTAGACTGGATGCTGTAGTGCTCCACCCAGATCCCCCCTTCAAGGCATATGTACCCATTCCCCACCTGCTGGGAATCTCTGCTGCTGGCTCACAACTGTCACCCACTGGGAATTGCCCTCGGCCATAGGGAACCACCTCACCCATAGGCATGGCCAGTGATGAGCTGATGCATGGAGACAAAGGCCTGCTTCCTTCCCTCAGCTGGACACAACTCTGCAGGTCTATCTGAGCTCCAGAGCTCCTGAGCACCAGCAGATGCCTCGGTGGACATGACATGACACATCAGCTTCTCCCTCTGCCCAATCCTGCCTCCTGCCTTCCTTGCAGATAAATCTGAGCACATTCCCCCATAAATCTCTGTACACCACTCTGTCTCAGAATCTGTTTTCAGGAAACTCATTGTAAGACAGATAGGCAAGTATATGCCATGCAAGGGTAGCCACACAAGGGCGAGGAAGGAAGGGAGACTTTTGGACAAAGAATACAATCTACTGCAATAGTTAAATAAAGAATGCATCGTGGGGACAAATCTGATTTCTTTTAGCTGCAATAAAATGCTAGACACATGCTCAAAGTGTATTCAGAGTGAGAATTGAGGCCACCTCTGGAAGGTCCCCATTTTTGGTTGTATTGATTGTATTTTATATGTTGGGGTTCCAGATAAGTTATGTTGTAGCAAACGTTCTGGGGCTAAAAAAAAAAATGTTTCTAGACCACTCAGTTCCATGATGTCTACACATCTCTCTAGTTCTGCCCAGTTGGGATGGGGTAATCCCCAGAGTGATTCTCAGCCCTGTGCATTTACAGCAGAAAGGGGGCCAGGTTGGGGGGTTAAACCCCCACTCCAGGTGTCATGGGCTGTATTACGTCCCTCCTAAATTCATACATTGAAGCCCTAACACCCAGTATCTCAAAATGTGACTGTATTCAGAGATAGGGCCTTTAAAGGGTTAACTAAGGTAAAATGGGGTTGTGAGGGTGAGCCCTGATCAAATACAGCTGGTGTATTAGTCCATTTCTGTTGCTTATAACAAAAATACCTGGAACTAGGTAATTTATAAAGAAACAGTACTTATTGCTTATAGTTTCAAAGGCTGGGAAGTCCAAAGTCCAGGGAACACATCTGGTGAAGGCCTTGTTGGTGATGGTGTGACAAGGGTCTCACATGGGAGAATGAGAGAGAAGAGAGAGGAGAGAAGAGAGAAGGGAGAGGAGGAGAGGGTGAGAGGAGGAGAGAGGAAGAGGAGAGAGGACGAAGAGGAGAGACTCTCACGTGCTCTCCTTTTAAAGCCCTCCAAACCACACCCATCAACTAAGGCATGGTCCTTACAATCTAAAAGCCTCTTCAAGGCCCCACCTTTCAATTTCCACAATAGGATTTCCCACCCTCAACAGTTACAGTGGTAATTAAGTTTCAATGACTTTGGGTGGCCATTCAATCCACTGCAACTGGCGTGCTTATAAGAGGAGGAGATTAGGACACAGAGAAGGACACCAAACTTGTACATGCACAGACAGACAATTGTGTAAAGACATCAGAAGAAGACAGCCATCTACAAGCCAAGGAAAGAAGCCTCAGAATGAAATCAACCCTGCTGATACCTTCACTTTGGATTTCCATCCTCCAGAACTGTGAGGAAATAAATTTCTATTGCTTAAGCCACCTGGTCTGTGGAATCTGTTATGGCAGCCCAAGCAGACCAAGACAGCAGGGTAGCAGCTGTCACAATCCTGCTGTACACAAGAGGTGGGTGGTAGGGGGAGACTGTGCCTCCACTTCTCGGAAAACAAAAAGTTGTTTCAACAGCTAGAACCGTCAAAAGTGCATGAAATAAGTTACCTAAATTTTCTTTGATCTGCAAGAGTATAAAAATTGCAACATATTCAGAGCCCTCACCTAAGTGAACTGAACTCCTGCCCAGTCCTGGTGAATCCATAAACATTGTGAGCTCAACCCCAGGCTGCTTGGTACAGCTTCTGAGCGTGGGTCACGGGAGGCCTCATAGCTTCTGCTTTTGCCGTCTTGTCACATGAAGAAGGCCAGTCTAATCTACTGGAGGATAGAAGCCACACGGAGCAGAGAGAAGCCACCCCACACCAACCAGGGTGCTGATAGCCCACACCAAACACCAGATATGTAAGGCCATCTTACATCATCTAGCCTGTCAAGATACAGGTGATTGCAACCACATTAGCGTCCCAGGTGAGACCTGCAAAACTGCTCAGCTGAGTCCAGCCCAAATTGCTTGCCCACAGAATTAAGAGTAAATAAAGTGGTTATTTTTTTAAGCCATTAAGTTTTAGGGTAAGTTGTTACATAGCAATAGACAAATGACACACCAAGCTAAAATCATATCTGCTCCCAAGGCCGTTATCTGATGACACTTTGGGGACTCCCATAGCCACCTGCAAACCCTCCTTGCTGAGCCAGACAAACTTAGAAGATAAACAGTGGCTTGTGCATTGGTTAATTGTGCATCTGTCTCCCCTAGGGGCTGGATGACCTCAGGGCTGTAACTCATTCTTCTGCATCTGTTCATCCTGTGTATTGTGCTGAGCCAGGGTCTAGCATACAGCAGGTGCTCAGTAGACATTTAACTCAATTAGTGAAATGCCATGGGACTTGTTCAAGTTACCAACATCTCTGCTCAGATTACTGCAACAGTCTCCTAACTGGTCTCCCCACACCCAGACGTGCTCCTTCAAATCTATCCTCTATCCTAGGAAGAAAACTTTCTAAAATGCAGATCTAAGGGCCAGCTGGTGGCTCACTTGAGAGAGTGTGGTGCTGATAACACCAAGGCCATGGGTGCAGATCCCTATATAGGGATGGCCGATCAGCTCACTGGGTGAGCGTGGTGCTGACAACACTGAGTCAAGGGTTAAGATCCCCTTACCAGTCACCTTTTTAAAATAAAAAAATAAATAAATGAATGAATAAATAAATAAATAAATAAATAATAAAATGCAGATCTATCCCAGTGTGATCCTTGATCAAAATCTTGCATTGGCTCCCTACTGCCCTCATGGTTAAGTGCTATCTTTTTGAAAGACATATGAAATCCTGCAAACCTTGACCCTTAATTCTAAATTCTCCTCTTACACCACTCTCTCTCTTGCTCTCTGACCCAGCCACAGGGATTTCTTTCTGTGCCCTTCACGTACCACACTCTGGTGTTGCCGGCCCTTTACATGTGCTATGCCCTCTAGCTGGAACACTCACTACCACCACTGCTGTTCCCACGCCCAGCTAAATTCCACCCATCCGTCCGCATTTGGTTGTCCATTTTGTCTGAATTGAAAGATGACAAGAGGTACGGGTCTACACTGATTTATGGGCAGTGGCTAACGGTTTGGCTGGATGGTCAGGGACTCAGAAAGCACAGAATTGGAGGATTGGCAATAAGCAAAATGGGAAAAGGTATTTAGATGGACTTTCAGAAATGGCACAGAACATGGAGATATGTGTATTCCAAGTAAAAGCTCACCAAAAAGCACCCACGGCAGAGGAGACTCTCGATAATCAGACGGACAAGGTGACACATTCTGTGGATGTCACGTCAGCCTCTTTCTATAGTCCTTCCCGCGCTTTCTCAATATGCTCATGTACAACGTGGTCATGGCAAGAATGGAAACTATTTATGGGTTCAATAACATGAACTTAACAATATGGATCAAGGCTGATCTGGCTAACACCACTACTGTATGTCCAACCTGCCATCAGCAGAGACAAATACTGAATACCTATTATGTCACCCCTCTGCAGGGGTTCACCTAGCCTCCTGGTACCAGGTCGATTCCATTGGATCTTTTCCATCATGAAGGGGGCATGGTTTATCCTCACTGACATAGCCCAAATATGTTCCAGGAATCAGAATAAGTTCCAGGAATCCTAGGGAGATACTGAGAATGGCTTCTCTCACTAAGACACCAAATAACCCACTGTATTAGTTTCCTATGGCTGCCATAATAAATTACTCTAAATTTGGTGATTTAAAACAACAAAAATGTATTCTCTGACAGTTTTGGAGGCCATAAAGTCATCAGTTTCACTGCGCCTAAATCAAGGTGTGAGCAGGGCTACCCTCCTCAGAGCTCTAGGGGAGAATCCATTCCTTGACTCTTCCAGCTTGTGGTGGCTGCCGGCATTCCTCTGCTTGGGACATCACTCCAGTCTCTTCTTCTGTCTTCATACTATCTTCGCCTCTTCTGTGTGCATGATCTCCCTCTGTCTCTCTCTTAAAAAGACATTTGTAATTGGATTTAGGGCTCACTGGGTAATCTAGGATAATCTCCCCATGTCAAGATCCTTAACTTAGTCACATCTGCAAAGTCGCTTTTTCCTTATAAGGTAACATTTACAGGTTCCAGACATTAAAATTTGATATCTTTGGGTGACCATTCTTCAGCCTGCTATACTCACAAAACTTTTTCTTACTATTTCTGCAATGTTACTCTGCTAGTTTGGAGGTCTTAGTTTCTAAGGGAAGGGAGGCAACGCAGTTTTCATTGAATTGGAAGTTGAAATTTCCATCTAGCCATTTGGGACTCCTCATGCCACTAAACCAACAAAACAAAAAAAGAGTTAATGTACTGGCTGCATGACTGATACTTATTACCAAGGGGAAATTGGGCAGCTGCTACATAAAGGCAAAGAGGACTATGTCTGGAACCCAGGGGTTCCATGTACAGTAGTAAAATTAATGAAAAGCTACGACAACCATGAGGCACCACTTAATCCAAGGAGGATTAAGTCCTTTCAGGAATGATTTGGATCACCCTACCACATAAAGAATCCTAACCAGCTGAGGTGCTGGCTGAGTGCAAAGGTGTCATAGAACAGCCATGAATAAAGTTGTACAAATCAACTATGGCACTGTGACCAGTTACCAGAAGGACATCTACCGCAGCTACGTATTTTTTCTTGCTTGCTTGATGTGTGTGAAGGTTAATTCTAGGTGTCAACTTGGTTGGATGAAGGAATGCTGAGAAACCTGATAAAGCAATCTTTTTAGGTGTGTCTGTGAGGGTGTTTCCAGCAGAGACTAGTATGAGTCTGATTGGATTGGGTGGGAAAAACTCACCGTCAATGTGGGTGGGAACTATAGAATCTGCTGGGGGTCCAGAGAGAACAAAAGACAGAGGAACGAGGTGAGGCTCCCTCTCTTTCTGCTGGTTTTGGGGTACACTCTTCTCTCCTGTCCATGGACATCAGACAGAGCTCGAGACTCTTCAGCTTTTGGGTTCCAGGACTTACACCAAGGACACCATCAGCTTCCCTGGTTTTGAGGCCTTTGGACTTGAACTGAGCAACGGTACCGGGATCCAGTTTACAGACGGCCTATCGTGGGACTTTTCTTCATAGTAACATGAGCCAATTCCCCTAATATATCCCTCTCGTATAATTATAACGTATACTATTGATTTGATTTCTCTGGAGAACCCTGACTAATAGTGTGTGTGTGTGTGTGTGTGTGTGTGTTGTATAAATTACATTTATTTTTCCCTTCCTCCTCCTTTCCTTATTATTTTATATAAAGAATGTAACTGATTACTAACTTTAGTGTTTAGTTACAGGTGGAATTGAATTAGAGGAATAACTAACATCACCCAAATATAGATTCAATGACTAACTCCTGGAGATGGCTACATCTGTTGGACAGTGGGACTTTGTGTTTCCCCCTTTTGGGGGAGAGGATTAGGTTAGTATCTTCACTTGTATGAAGAATAGTTTTGTCCCATTAGGTGGAAGCTACTGCTGTTATACGGAGATTCAAATATGCGTGGATTGATGTGTATGGATACTGAATGTCCAAAGGAGTCATCTGTGCCCATTATTAAGCTATTGTCTTTCAGTTCCTAGTATAGCCTTCACTACTCTGTGATACTGGGGCTGGGATTCTGCAAACCACGTTATTCCTGTTAGCTGGCCTTGACAACAAGGGGCACTGGGGGAAGACTGGAAGGCAGAAGTGGAGACTTCCTTCCTCCTTTGCTTCCCAGCCTTATCAGCAACAGCCAGGTGGCAACAATTGATCCCAGACTTCAGCTTTTTTCCTGCACTTGCAGACAAGCCTCACTGTATCCTCTGAGAGCTACTAGCACCAGCCAGAGAGTACCTCCTTTTCAGATTTCTGAGCCCCAGCACTACAATCCCCTCTCGCCACAAGCTTGTAGGTTCTGATAACCCCAACCTCTTCTGCATGTTCCTGCAGTTCTAGGAGTGGGAGCTGCTTCCTGCAGTCATTTTCCCTTGGTTATCTTTGTTCATTCAGCCCTCCTGTATCAGTGCAACCCATTCCCTATAGAAAATTCTCTTTGTTGAAAAACCTAGTGTTGTTTCTGTTTTCCTGACTGATACAAACTATTGGGAAAGTGGTCCTCACTTTTCACTGGTCATCATGAGAGGTCAGCCTGCCTAAGAAGGAGGCTGAGACAGGAGACAGATTCCTGACATGTTTAAACACCTAGACCTAGTTGTGCATGAAGCCAAATCTATCCCCTGGACTTGTAGTTCTCTGAGCCAATAAGATTCATTTTTTGCTTAATCTATATGGGGTTGGGTTTTTGTTGTTCACAACAGAGTCTTGACTAATCCAAATCTCCTTGTCTCCACCCCCAAACCAGGAGTCTCACCCATAGCCACTGAACAAAACCAAGACCAACCACCTCCTACTGAAAACTTTAATGAAACCAATAAGTTAATAAGTTAACAAAGTGAGGTACTTGCAAATCCGAGAACCAGGTTGGTGGGGGAACCTCAATCATGGAAGGACGGAGGCCTTCTTCCCAAGTCTCCTTTGGTCATAGGGCAATCCCATTCTCCTGCACCTCTCCTCAGCTCTGTCTCCGAGGGGCTGGAGGGATGGCTCTCTGAGGACAGTGCAGTGCGGGCGAGGCGAGCCAGGATGGGATCCATCCAGGGCATGATCACATGCAGAGGGCATGTTGGGGCAAAGGCTGGGCACCTTGGGGCTGAGCAAGAGCCAGCCAAGCCCTGGCGCTGGTGCATGCAGGTCCCCAGCATGAGATGCAGGCAGCTTGGCCTCAGCCCCTTATTCCTGGCACCCCAGAGAGGATTGCCATTGGTCCACAACCCCTCACCCTCCCACCACCTGCATTGGCTTTGCAGAAGAGGAACAAAGGGGTAGGGATACGAAAGTGGTGCTGGGGGCCTGAAGCGCATGGAGGCTTTTGACGGTATGTGGGGCTGCCAACCAAAGTGAGGAAGTGGGGAGTGGAAGGAGGAGAGACAGAGCACGTGACAGCCAGATGCCCAGTTGGTATAGCTGCTAGATGCATTAGTATTCTCTCTGGGAGTTAAAGTGACTAGGAAGGGGGCAAGCCTGGAAAGAAGCAGCTGGGGTCTCTCCAGTGGTGTCCAAGGTTGTGCTGGGGGGTCCTCCCTCTGCAGACAGAGGTAGGGCTCCTGGACCAGTGAGGAGTAGATCTTCTTAAAGGGAACTGAAAAAGCTCTGAATGGGGGCCTGGAGAGACCTGAGGTCACTTCAAAGTTCCCTCTTCTGCCCAGAGTGGGGGCTTCCTCTTAGTGGACATCACCCTGCAAGGCCAGTCCACTGGCATCAACTGCAGAGGCCCAGGAAAGGCTGAGTGGCTCTAGGTGCTCATGTCTCCAGGTGCATGTGATTGTGTGTATCAGTGTGAATGTGAGGCTTTCCGCATGTCTGGAGGAACTAAAGAGTCACATTTGTGTGACCGTGGAGCACTGTCTGGGAGGTATGGGGAGAATACAGAAATTGTGAAGACTGTCAAAGGTGTCTGGAGGGCCAAAGAGTGGAGCAGACATCCAGCAGGAAGAGGGAATCCCTGGGAGGTGACACCTGTAAATGGGAAGAAAGGCCCAGGCAGTGCCCTTGGGAGAGGGCAGGGGAGAAAAAGGCCCCATGCTGGGTGAGGGCAGAGTGATAAGCCAAAGAATGGGGTGGGGTCATGGCCAAGCAGCCTGAGACCAGCTACTGCTGGGGGCCCATCTCCCAAGGGGAGAGGGACAGAGGGACCCCATGGGGGTCCCCAAAGTTGCATATTTAACATAGTTTGCATATATGGTGCCCACCTGCCTTGTGGCAGGGTCCTGTGCTTTGTGGGTACCTGTGGGGCACCTTGGACCCACCCCCAAGTGGGGCGGGGACTTGGCGGGAGGGCTTCCCTGCTCTGTCCGAAGGGCGGGCCAGAGACCTCACCTTGCATAGCTGGAAGCTGGGTCAGGGCCCAGGGCCCCAGCGCCCGGCTCCCACTCCTGGGGCAGTGCCCCTGCCAGGCGGGTTAGGTCGGGCCTTGATGGAGGGGGCAGGGCACTGGGGAGCCCAGAGGCCGCGGGGCAGCCGCTGCTGCTGCCCTTGGTGCGGCCTGGCATCTCGCGCTCCTGAGATGGGGTCGGGCGCTGGCACCCGCAGCGGGTATCTCGCCCACCCAGGCAGCTTAATACTGCGTGTGGCCTCTCTCCCCGCGAGGGAGCGAGTTCAAGTAAGAGAGGACTCCCGAGGCCTCAGAGGGCGGGTCCGAGCCCCAGGCCGAGGGGCTGGCCGTGTGCCGCCGCCGCCCCTGAGATGCCCCTCAGTCCATGTTGGTGCTGACCGAGCGGGAGATGCTGAGCGTCTGTGCGGAGACGGAGATGTCCTCGTGGTCCACAGGGCTGTGGTAGTCGGAGGTGATGTCGGGGTCGAAGAGCGGCACCGGCACGGTGCCCAGGCTGGCCGAGGCGCCGGCGCGCAGGCAGCGCGAATAGAAGCCCAACAGCAGGTCCAGCTTGTGTTCGATGGACTGCACCTGGGGGCGGGGCGGGACGCCGCTGGGAGGCGGGGTTTGACCAGGGTGGGGAGTGGCCAGAGGCGGGGTGCGGGGCGGAGCACAGCCAGTGAGCGGGGGCCTGGGCGGGGCTGCAAGGCGGAGCTTGGCCGGAGAACCCGGACGAAGGTCGGAAGGTGGGGCATAGTCACGGGGCAAAATTTCGTTGTGATTGGTTGGGATAGTCCAGGAGATAGAGACAATTGAGAGGCAGGGTTAAGTAGAGGAGGTGGGATTTAGACGGGCTCGTCTGAGACTGTGGAAGCCTAGGGGAGGGGTTTAGTGGGATCGTTTAGCGGGAGCGGGCGGGCTATGTGAGGGCCTCCCGCGCAGGTGCCCTGGGCTGCGGCTCAGAGACGCTCACCCCCGCCTTTTCCTGTCCCTGCGGCCCTCCAGAGCTCAGTCGCTGACCAGCTCCGCCACCCCAGCGAAACTCCATCCTACACTCACCTGCTTCTCCACCTTGACCACGCGTCCCATCATACTGATTTCATCCACGGCCTCCGTGTCGGAGGGCCCCTTGTCGCCCTTCTCCCGAGCCTTCCGGTCCCCGGGCCCCCGACCTACAATCTGGTCCACCCTGTAGGGAAAGGGAACGATCAAAGGGTCCGGACATATGCCGCCCCTCCCTTCCACAATAACTCTAGGTTGCCTGCTAAGGGGGAAGCCACAGCCTGCACCGGAGGGAGGGGCAATTTGTGAGGAGGGGATTGTCCCGCCAAATGGAGGCCGAATTGGGGTGGAGGGACCGGACCCTGCTTTGGGGGTTCTCCAACTGACTGAGCAATGGCACCCACATAAGCATGACAAGTAAGACAAGCACCTGATGGAGGAGAGGTGGGAAATGGTAGAAGGGGAAAGGGGAAAGGAGACACGTGAGAATGTGAGTTATAAGGTGGACAAGGCTAGAGCTGATCCCATCTTATTTTTTTGGTCTCCTTTACAGCAAAATTCTTTTTTTAAAAAATGACCGGTAAGGGGATCCGAACCCTTGACTTGGTGTTGTCAGCACCACGCTCTCCCAAGTGAGCGAACCAGCTATCCCTACACAGGATCTGAACCCGTGGCCTCGGTGTTATCAGCACCACATTCTCCTGAGTGAGCCACGGGCCGGCCCTGCACCAAAATTCTTGAAAGTGTTATTTCTACCCTCTACCTCTAATTTCTCTCTTCCCTTTTTCTCTTAAACCTATTCCAATCAGGCTTTTACCCCCACCATTTCACAAACTACGGCTGTTAAGCTCCCAGATGTACTCCATGTTGTTAAATCCAATGATCAACTCTGTCTTCATTTTACATGACCTATCAGCAGCACTCGATACATCTGATCACCCTTTCATCTGCAAACACTTTCTTCATTTGGATTCAAAAACACCACTCTCTCCCAGTTCTCCTTCTACCTTCCTGACCTCTCCTCTCAGTTTCCTTTGCTGGTTCCTCCTCTATTGACATAACCTTTAAGGTCCCTCCTGGGACCTCTTTTCTCTATTTACTCTCATTTACTAGGTGATGTCTTCAGTTCCATGATTTTTCCATTCCTCTATACACTGTTGACACCAACTCTTTATCTCTACCCTTTACCTCTCCTCTGAACTCCACACTTCTGTATCTAACTGCCGGATCAACACTCCACTTGGATGTCTGACAGATATCACAAACCCAGCATGTCCCAATTCTCCTGATCAAAACTTGC
Organism: Galeopterus variegatus; assembly: GCF_000696425.1. Classification (NCBI taxonomy): domain Eukaryota; kingdom Metazoa; phylum Chordata; class Mammalia; order Dermoptera; family Cynocephalidae; genus Galeopterus; species Galeopterus variegatus. The sequence goes on along the minus strand of NW_007728546.1, from coordinate 258,185 downwards.
TGCATTCATTGCCTTCTCCATGTCAGTAAGTGGCAACTCAATTTTTCCTCTTGCTCAAGTCAAAAACTTTGGCTTCACTCTTGACTCTTTTCTTTCTCTTACACCCCATCAGGAAACCTTGTCAACTCTATCTTCACAATATATCTAGGATCTGACCACCTCCACAGCTGCCACTCTGGTACAAGTCCCCATCATCTCTTGCCCGCACATCTGAAGTAGGCTCCTCATTGGTCTACCTGATTCCACTCCCTTATAGTCCATTCTCAAACCAGCACCCAGAGTGATCCTTTTTAAAGATAACTAAGATCTTAATAATCCTTTGCACAAAGCCCTCCAGTGCTTGCATCTTGTCCTGGATGAACACCAAAGTCCTTCAAGCCAAAGCACAATGTCAGAGTTTTATACAGTCCAAGTGCTGTTGGCCCTCTGACCTCATCTCCTACCTTTCTCACTCCGGTCCAGTCACACTGGGCTCCCTGCTGTTCCTAAAACAACACTCCAGCTCCTTGCCCATTTCCGGTCCTTTGCACTTGCTCTTCCCTCTGGGAGCACTTCACCTAAACCACAGATGTAGTTGTTTTACCTCCTTGCATTTTTTTCTCAAATGTCATCTTCTCACCTATGTAAAATCACAAATCCCAACACCCTATCCCATATTTTTCTCCTTAGCACTTGTCATCTGATGTGTTCTAGTTTTACTTGTTTATCATCTGTTCTCCTTGCACTAGAATGAAAACTCCATGACGGCAGGGAAAACGCAGGCCAGAAGAGAAGGGCAGGGTGTAGGTGATTTGGGGAAGATTCTTCCTTTATGCTGTGCCTGGAGAAGAGTGGGGGAGAATTCCAGAGGCAAGAAGAGGTGGGCATTGAGGACAATTTGCCTGTCCCCTTGGGAGATGGGAGGTCAGTGATTATTTTAGGCAGATTATTTTAGGACCAGCAAACAGACATTCTAAAGAAAGTCCCCGAGGCGTGCAGGTCAACAGGGCTTACTCAGAGGACCTACGGCTGGGTTTTTCTTCAGCCTCAAGACCGGTGCGGGGCCTGGCCTCAGCCGCGCGCTGCAAGCGGGGGCCTTGCCCAGACCGGAAACCAGCTCCGGGGGCGGCCCTAGGGGGCGCTCGAGGCTCCGTTCGGGCGCCGGAGGAGGGGCTCCGACCTCAGGCCTAGCGCGGAGCTGGAGCCGTCGGCTGCTGCCCCCACCCCGTCCGGGGCCGCCGCACCCACCGAGTCTGTAGGCTCTTGATCCGTCCCAGCATGTCCAGGTGCCCTGCCGAGTACTGCTCGATGACGTCCTTCACGTCGTAAGGTCGCAGCGTCTCCTTGAATTTCCTTTTGGCCACCAGGAACTTCAGAATCCTGTCGGGGAAGGGGGTATCAGAAGGAGGGTCCTGTTCCAGCAGGGGATTCTTTTCCAGCCCCCTCTCCGTGCCTTTCCTACCCCCTTATCCAGCACCATGGTACCTCCTGCTTGGGCCACAGCAAGCAGCCTCTGCTGGGTCTCCCTACACCCAAATAGGATAAATAGGGAGACGATGAATGGGAGTTAATCCAAGGTGGGGGGGGGGTGAGAAGACAGGGAGGAGATTCGCCCTGAGAAGGAGGCTGGGGGAGTACTTTGAAGAGTCCTGAATCCTTGGCAGTGAGACTGGGCACTGGGACAGTGAGGGTGGGGGTGGGGGGTTGTCATTTACTCTGCTTTAGCATGACTACTCTGCCAGCCTGTTTGGAGAATGCCCTGGAGGGGCAAAGTCATGGGCAGGGAGGGAGACCAGCTCCAGGGGTGGAGTTCCTGAGCTGGGAGGGGGCAGTGGGGTGGAGATACAGGACAGTATTGAGCAGTTCAGGAGGTGGAGCTGAAGAAAGGCATCCAAGTCCAGGATGACTTCCATGGCTTGGGTGACAGGATGAATGGTGATGCCACTGCCTGAAACAGGGACCTGGGAGGAGGAGCAGGTTGGGGCATGCTGGGTGTGAGGTGGCCAGGAGAGCTGAGCTGGGTCAGGTGGCAGCCCGGGCACTGTGTTCTAGATGCTGGTCACGTGGAGGGCAGGGACCGGATGGGTGGAAAGGGGGTGAGGAGAGCCCTCCAACTCCAGAGAGAAGAGGGGGGCAGGAGGTCCAGCTACCTCTGATTTTAAAAGGAACATAAAGGGAAGAGGCATGTGGGCAGGTGCATTAGGCAGGGATGAGAGGACCTGAGCCCAGAGGCCGGGAGGTTCGGGGTTTCTGGAGCTAGAGCTGCAGGCTGGAGATGGTACTAGACCAAGGAGCAGGGGGCCAGATCCATGGCTGGGCCATGGCTAAAGGACTCCGTAGACTCTGCCCGTCACCCTCCCCACTGCCCTCCATTTAATTGTCAAGGCAGACCAGTAGAGCAAGGGCTTTCAAATTTTTTGGACTAAGACCTATCATAAGAAATACATTTTAGGGGCCGGCCTGTGGCTCACTCAGGAGAGTGTGGTGCTGATAACACCAAGGCCATGGGTTCGGATCCCATATAGGGATGGCCGGTTAGCTCACTGGGTGAGCGTGGTGCCGACAACACCAAGTCAAGGGTTAAGATCCCCTTACTGGTCATCTTTATTTAAAAAAAAATACATTTTATATCAAAAACCAATACACACACACACAACTGCAATATAAGTTTGATAAACATCATTTACCATCACTATGAGAGATGCACTTTGATATTTTCTATTCTTTTTTTAATGCTGACCATGGCCCACTAAATTAGTTTCACTAAGTAGATTTCAAACTGTCTCAACCTGTGGTTTGAAAAGCGCTGAGCTACAAGAAGTTCTGGGGAAATAGACTGAGGCCAAGACTCCCAAGGAGAGAAACTTTGAGACACAGAGGCGCAGGGAAAGAGCGTATAAGACAGAGACAGCAGGAGAGACAGATGATGCTGATACCCCCTGAGGGCACGGGACAAATAGAGTAGAGAGCCTGACACGGAGACAGAAAGGGAGAGAGGAAAGGGCGAAAAGCAGAGAGGCAGCGTGGGAGTCATGCAGAGGACACCGCGTGTGTCAAGAGAGGGGCCGTGGTGGGCAGGTGTGCCCACTGCCCCACCCAGCCAGACCCTCTAAACATGCTGGGCGGGAACAAAACCTGCTGGGAGCCGTATGCCACCTCACCGCCCCACCCGCACTCTAGGCGGGCAGCAGCTGGCACTCCGGGAGCTAGGCCAGGCCTGGCCATGAGGGCAGCCCAGATGCGGAGCAGAGCAGGTAGCAGATGGAGGGGTGCTCACCTCCGGCCTCAGTCTCACCTGACGGAGCGGATGACCGTCTTCACAGCAGGCATGACATCGTCCACTGTGAGCTCACATTGGTAGCTCTTCTCCTCTGCCACTTCCTCTGAGGGGCCCTCTGAAAAGACAGGAGTGGCCCAAGTGGTCCAAGTGCTGACAGCAGAAGGGGCCACTCCCACCCCCCCACACCCCCACGGTTAGAGGTACCGAAGGAAGACAGAGGCCCAGAAAGGGCTCAGAACCTTCCTAGGGGCAGACAGCCCAGGCTCCTACCTCCCTGGCTGCTACCTCTCAGTGCCCTACCCAGGGTGGAAAACCCATTTGTGGCATGCCCATCTACCCCTGTGGCCAGTGAGAGTGAACATCTGCCTGGTACCCAGGTGGTACGTGCTGCTTTTGTGCACATCTGGTCTGGCCTGGGGCAAATTTGTTGCACGTAGCCCAGAGGAAAGCCCACTGGTCCCACGATGCAGGACAGTGAGACCCAGAGAAAAGTTCGAAGCTGCTGCACAAAGTCATGCACACGGTCTTATCTGTCAGCTAAGAGAGAAGGGAGCTCAAGGGAAGGGAGCCCAAGCCTAGCCCTGCTACTGGGGAAGGCCCTTAAAACAAGTCATTCTTCCCCAGATGAGAGAAACAGCTTCTCTGAGGCTGGTGCCCTGTGCTGTACAGACAGATGATGCTATCCTAACCCCACAGGAGCAGGGGGCAGGAGGTGGCAGGAGACCCAGCAGCTTCCAGGACAGGGAAAGGAGATCTCGGGCACTGGCCATGCCCAGGTTTCCATGGGTCAGCACCTGCCAAAGACTGGTTTGTAGGGTTCTGTAACTTTCCAGGAAAGGGTTGTCAGCCAGCAGTATCTCAGGGACTGACACAGGACAGGCAGAGGCAGCATGGCTGGGTCCTCTCCCCCCAAGGCCAAAGGGGCTTCCCATCCCCACCCCCCATCCTTATCCACTCACCCCCCCCTTCCCCACCCAGGGGCCTGAAGCATATCAAAGCTGGGGGAAGTTTTCCAGTGGGTTTGGTCCAACCAAAAGAAGAGGACACTGAGGCACAGAAGAAGGCAGTACCTTGCCTAAGTCACAGTGCAAGTCATGAGCAGAGCTAGAACTAAAAAATAGTTAAAAAGTGACCCCACCAGGTCCACAGCCTCGTGCCTGCAGGCTGGGCTGGGTAAAGAGGTGCAGGGCAGAGAGCATGGGCTTTGGAGTTGGAGAGACAGCTCGGCCACTCACAAGCCAAGAGATCTGTGTCCATGTCTGTAAAGTGGGGATAAAAACCACCTACTTCCCAGGGTCACTGGGAGAAGTAAATGAGATAACCCAGCGTGCAGCTGTACACAGCCAGGGCTCACTCAGTAGGGATTCCTGCTTCTTCCCAAGCTTGTTGTCATCAGCTAGCTTTTGTTAAGCACTTAAAATATTCCAAACACTCTTCTGTTCACCTTCCATAACTATCTCATTTAATCTTCACAATAATCCTATGAAATAGATACTATTATCCTCCCCATTTTACAGTTGAGGAGAATGAGGTCCAGAGAGACTAGGCCCCTTGCCTAAGTGACAGAGCCAGGAGTCAAATCCAGACAGCATGGCTCCAAAGCCTGTGCTCTTCACCACTACCCAATGCCACCTGCCCCATTCACATTTGATCCTCAGTCTCATGCCCACTTTACAGCAAAGCAAGTATTATGATACCCATTATACAGACCAGAAGACTGGTGCCCAAAGATGGTCAAACAGTCATAGAGCTGGGATTAGAGCCGGGTCTTTCTGTCCCCTGCCCAGACTATCCCGCCCTTGCCACCCCCTGGGGGCTCACCCTCAGCAGAGGTGCGGGGTTTGAGTCTCAAAGAGGCCCGGAAGCGGGTACGGTCATTGAAGCTCCAGCTCTTCTGTACCTTGGTGGGACTGGTGGCCTCCCCCAGCTGCTCGCTGCTTGGGGAGGTGGGCATGGGCGGAGGTGCCAGGTGCTGCTTGGAAGGACCTGTCCGCCGCTGGGAGCTGCCCATGCGGATGCGGTCTTTGATGCCCATCCGGCTGCTGGCAGGGCAGGGCAGGTTGGAGAGAGAGTCGTTAGCCAGAGCTAGGGGTGGAGGTAAGTGGGGACAAAGCTGACTTAGGACTTGGGGGTGGCTATTGGATCATGATTCCCCACCAAGGGGAGACTTCCTGGGGTGGGACAAGGGTGTGGTGAGGGGGGCCCTGACTCCTACTAAAAGCTAATTCAGGGTCCATGAGAGCAGATCCCCTCCTCCCCACCACCTCCCACCCCTCATTGCCCAGACAGATAAGGGGTGCAGAGGAGACAGATGTCAGAGTGGAGGGAGTGAAGGAAACCCAAGCAGGGAGTCAGAGAGACACACAGGAGGACGGGGAGCTGGGCCTGGCCCAGGTGGGTGGGTGGAGGGTGGAGGTGGCGACCCCCTTGGGCACAGACAGGCTGCCAAGGGTGGAAAAGCCCACCTGGCCCACACTGTGGTAGGCCTCCTGTCCTCACTGTACACAGGAGCAGGGTGTCTGTGTGTTTATACACGTGACATTGTGGGTACACAGGCACCACATGTATACATACGTTGGCGTGTGTGTACATGTGTCAATTATATTTACCTCCTTTCCCCACTGCTGGAGCTATCTGATCCCACAGTGGTCAGGTCAGGACTTTCTGACCTGGCACAGCAATGTGGGCAGTGCACTGCAAAATAGGGTCTCCATCACACAGACTTCTGTGCAGCAGTGCTGCTGGAGGTGTGCAGTGTGATGGCCTGCTGAGGGCCTCGCCCCATGGTCTGCCTGCTGGGCCCACGTGTATGCCCAGGACAGTGAGGGTTTATGTTTGATAACCTGTTCTTCTGAGGTCACCCTGTCTGAACTCTGCCCACCTGGACTGATGTCCTGCCCATGCGGCCTAGGATCCCCCTCAAATATCCACCCCCTACACTGCCTACTGAGTTCCCAATTCAGCAGCACCCACACACATCTATGTGCATGTGAACACACATGTGCACATCTGTACAAGTGCTCAGACTTCCTTTCCAACCATTTCCCTCAAACCTTAGAGGAAGTCAGGTCAGGGAGGCTTCAGGTTCCCCAGGACAGGTCCTGGTTAACCAATACCTGGGAGAGCAACTCTGTGTCCAAGAGGTTCAAGGACTGTTATCACTGTTTGGGTAGGACCTATGCAAACATCTTCCATCCCATGCCCTGTGGCATCACTGCTGCCTCGCCTGCTGTGGTTTGCCACTAGAGGATCCCTTGCAGAAGGGCCCGGGAAGGCCCACCCCAAATGTCTGGGGCCCCAGCTCCGGAGAGCACCATCCAGTCTTGGAGGAGGCCTGAAGTGGGGTAGGGGTTGGGGGAGGAGATTATGTCACCTACTCTCAAGGACTTTCAAAGCAAGAGTCGAGCAGAGGACAGATTCTGGTTTCAGTGTTTCATGGGAGCCAGGGCCCCCCATGCCCAGGGCATGGAGTAGAGGGTATACAGAGCCAAGGTGTTGAGGTGAAGATGATCTCAAAACCAGGGGCAATTTCGGAAAGGCGGCCAGGATGTGGGGCCAAACTTAGGGGTAGGGCCTCTGCCCAGAGGGGAGAAGTTATAGGTCAAGGAGTGGGGTCCTTTAGGACATCAGAGGGAAGGACAGAGATGGTTCCTGCAATCCAGCATGCTCTTTGCTGGCCCAGGATCCCCTTGACACATCCCAAAGATTCCAACCGAAGTTTGAGTCTGGCTTTCCCAAACTTTCCTCTGCAGAGCCATTCCTGCGGGCTCTCCACATGCTGGCAAGCACCCCCACCCTACCCAGTCCGTGCAGCCCCTGCCCCTGTCCTCCACTCCTCCCAAGGGAGAGGAAGACAGGAGGATGGGGAAGGCCCTGACACTTTAGCCAAGGGCCTGGAACTTGGCATCACTGCACCCAGCACATCAGGCTCTAATGATGTTCAGGGTAAGGGGGTGACCTCCCTGTACGGAGAAATGTGCAAGAAAGGCTGAGCTTGCACTCAGCAGGACTTTTGGAGGAAAGGGTCCGGGGACTTGCACTAGAGGCCTTGAAAGGTCTCTTTCCATCTCTGATTCTGTGATGGTTGAGGGAGCTTCCGGACTGGTGTGTGGGGTACTGTAACTTTCCAGCCAGCCAGAGGCCCTAGGCTCCTCTTTAATGCAAGAAGGCACTGTTTTCCCAAGAATGGCCCAGGATTCCAGCTCCTTGGGCAGGGCCCAGGAAATGCCTCACGGCAGCCTCTCTGCAACCTAAAAGCTCAAAGAAAATGGAAAGAAACACACAATGGGCACCAAAAAGCTCTTTCCCTTCCCTGGCTCCTTAGAACACCACAGTCCCGTCTGACTGCCTTAGCTCTTTCATTCTCTGCCACTTCATGTGGGCTCCATAGTTACCATCCCCATTCTACAGATGTGGAAAGAGGTGAAACGACTTGCCCAAGGTCACAGAGCTCCTACAGGATGGAGCAAGGACTAGAACCCAGTTTTCTCTGACTTCAGAGACTGTGCTCTTTTTCTGGAACAAGAAATGAGTAGTTATTTGCCTCCCAGGGGACATTTGGCCATGTGAGACATTTTTGGTTGTCACACTGTGTGGGGGTGGGGAGCTCCTGGCACCTAGTGGGTAGAGGCCAGGGATGCTGCTAAACATGCTACAATGCATGTGATAGCCCCCAACCAAAGAATTCTCCGGCCCAAAATGTCAGTGGTGCCCAGGTCGAGCAACTCTGGTCTAAGGCATTTGTTGGTGCCTGGGAGAAGGATGGGGTGGGCTTGACTGCAGCTGCCCTGGGGACAGCAAGCCCTGGCACAGGCTGCTCTCTAACTGTCCTGCTGGACCCACCACTTGTACTCACTTGCATAATGAATTCCCTTAGAAACTCTGCCTGCCAAAGGCCAAACTCCTGGGGGAAACAGAGGCAGCCAAGCCCCTGTGATGCAGGACACATCCCCTCTTCAGAGGCTGTGGAAACAGCCTCATTGCTGGCCTCCCTGCCCTGGCCTTGCCCTTCCTGTCCGTCAGGCCTGCCACAGCCAAGGTCGTCTTGCAAAGGGGCAGCTCTGACCCAGCGACTCCTCAGCTGCACCCTTCAGCCAGGATTTCCAAGCTGTTTTTTTTTTAAAAAGATGACCGGTAAGGGGATCTTAACCCTTGACTTGGTGTTGTCAGCACCACACTCTCCCAAGTGAGCCATGGGCCGGCCCCAAGCTGTTTTTCAAAGTAAGATCTTAACTGCCCAACATACCAAATGAGGCCAACACTTATAGGAGCCAGGCACAGTTTTAGTGGAAGCAGATCCTATCATCTGCATTTTACATCTGAGAAAACTGAGGCACAGTCGGGTTATATGACTTCTCCAAGGACACATGGCCACATTTTTCTTTTTTAAAAAAAAAAAGATGACCAGGAAGGGAATCTTAACTCCTGACTTGGTGTTGTCAGCACTACACTCTCCCAAGTGAGCCACAGGCCGGCCCTCACATGGCCACATTTCTAAGAAAGACCGCATCTTGGCAGAAGCATGTGCATGTAGCCAGGAGCTCTGTCACTTGTCTCCCACCTCTGGGCCCCCCGCCCTGCAAGGCTCAGAGGCACTGTTAGGAAACCCAGGCTGCCAGGCAGTGCCAACAGGATGAAGTTCATACTGGGCTCTTGGGTGTTTCATGACCCAGCTCTGCCCCCAACCTCAGTTCTAATGTCCCACTCTTAGATCTGGCCAAACGCTGGGCTTTCTCTCACCTCCTTGCCTGGGCCTGTGCTGCTTCGTCAGACTGGAATGCCCTCCCTGACCCTCTCCTTTAAGGGCTTCCTCTGGGTTAAGTGACTGACCCAGGCTGCACAGCCCTCCGCTTCCTCCTTTTGTTGCACTTACCATACCGAACTGCAATTACTCTTTGCAGCTCTCCAGGGACCATGTTTTATTCATCACTGTGTCCCTAGTGCACAGAGCAGGGCCTGGCACAGGGCAGGTACCAAGGAATGCAGCTAAAAGAGCTTGGGCTGTGGAGTGAGCAAAGGAGGTACCACTCCCAGCTCCTTCAGCCATCTGCTAGGTGCCTAGGTGGGCAGTGGGGAGACAGGAAGCTAAACTCAAGACCTAGCAAAAGTCAGAGTGGGAAGAACCCTCAGAGAGCCTCTAGTTCAATCTGCCCATTCCACAGACGGGAAACTGAGGTCCAAAGAAGGGAAGCCATTTGGTCAAGGTCACACAGGGGGTCAGTGGCAGAGCCAGCACGCATCCCCAAGGCTTCTGCAAGTGTCCCTTCTGGCACACCAGGCCCATGCCCCAGACCTGGCAGAGGCATCCCCAGAGAGGCGAGGGCTCTTCAGGCCCCAAGGCAGACGGCAGGCGGCAAGCACATGCACCTTGTTCATGGTCCACCCTGTCCCCTCCTCCAGCCCCCAAACTGGGTGGGGCAAGGAGTAGTGGGGACAGGAGGAGCAGGCGAGGGGGTACCTCGGTCTCCAGCTGGCGTGGATCCGAAAGAAACTCCGTTTATTACTAAACATCTGGCTGGAAAGTTGAGAACAAGACACGAACAGAGGTTAGTGGGAAAGGGCAGTGGGCAGAGTATGGGGAGCTGCCGGGATGGGGCCGGCCTCCTGGGTCTGGTGGGAGAGAAGGACCCCCACCCAAGTCATCCTCCAGCCCCATCCCCAGAATGCAGAGGTTCTTAAGCCTTGCATAAGGATCTCTTGGGGAGCATGTTAAATATGCAGAATTCTGTGCCTCTCCTCCAGAGAGTCTGATTCTGTGGACTTGGGGAGGGGTCCAGTATCTGCATTTTGAACAAACACCCCATGGGATGCTGATGCAGGAGGTCAGGAGACTGTGCTTGGAGAAACTCACTGAAAACCTTAACGAGGGGAGATACTGGCCTTGCAATTCCATCCCCCAGGAAGTCCTGCTCCTTCGGCTCTATTTCCTGGGAACATGCTCAGCCTGCGACCATCCCCAAGTTCCACTAGGGGTGTGGCCGCCAAGTGTGTGTATGTGCATACATATTTGGTGGGGGGGATGGGTGTCCTGGCTGAAGTACCTACCCCATATGGCCCAGACAGCCAAGATATGGCCATTTGGTCTGAGCCTAGTAACTGATCTAGAAATCATAGCTCAGCCCCTTGGGGTCCCTGGGAAGACGGGATACTCCACCACCATCACCATGAGCAGACACTCCAGGGCAGATAGATACAAGGCTAGGAGTTAGTGACAGCCAAAACCTTAGCAGTAATCTGTCCTGGGTGTTGTGGGGTTCAGGGACCCAGAGAAGCTGTGGGGGTTAGTACAGGTGCTAGGCTCTGGGCTAACCTCCATTTCCAGTGCCTCCCTATGCAGACAAGGTGAGACCAGAATGAACTGGAAGCTACAGACAGCCCTGGCTCAGGCCCTGGTCAGGGCTGCTGGAATGCCAAAACCTTTGAGTTTCTGCCCATAAACCATGGCCTGGTGGGGATGGGGATAACAAGGAAGGGCCTTCAGACAGTGATAGAGCATCCAGGTGGGCCACACCATGGACTTCTCTTCCAGGGAGCTCCCAGCCTGGCCTGGCCAGCATGCTTCCCATCCCCCCCAGCCCCAGGCCTGGAGTGGCTCCCCCCTCCCCCACTTCCTGTTCAGTCCCTGGCCCAGAAGTGGCCTCACTGAGAAAAGGGAAAGGATGCAGCTCCCTGCATCCTCTGCACCAAAACTCCCCACCCCCAGTTCCCCAGGCCTTTTCAGCAGAGAAACTCAGAGAACCCACAGCCCTGATCAGCCTGAACATTGCTGATTTTCTGCCAGGACACAGAGGTTCAGAGTGACTTGATGACTTTCTCAAGGACACACAGCATCAGGTGGCAGAGGCAAGCTCCCACCATACCTCCTCCTCATCACTGAGTGGCTCCCTCTTCTCCCATTCCTTGTCCTGGGCCTGGGGCTCAAAGCCCAGATGTCCACCTGGCTGGTTCAGGGATGATGTGTGAAGATGAGACAAAACAGAGAGATGGGTAAAGGGCAGGGGAGGAATGAGGGGGATTGAACCCTTGACCTCAAAGCTAAACCTCTACAAGGACAACCATTTCCCATGCTGCGAGGTGATGAGCTTCCCCTATCCAGATGTGCCTGAAATTTGTCTGTTTATGAACGTTCATGTGGGCGTAAGCATCGTTCTTGCTTTGTTCTCCTTTCAAGATGCTAAAGCCCCAGGAGTTAGGTCAAGAGGGAAGAGACTGCTGGGAACAGCCAAGTGTACCTCAGTAAGGAAGAAGAGACAATCCCAGGGGACTCCCTGGGATTAGCAAAGCTGTGGATGCGGGTGACACAAGACAAGAGCATTAGTCATTGGTTGAGTTTCCGTAGGTCCTACAGCAGTCTTAGTCACAGAGCTCTCTTTCCAGCTGCCACCTCATTCTTGACACGAGATCAGGGTCAAGCCCCTTCTAGATCCACGTGCCGGGGGAGGAAGTTCCCTGCCCTCACACCCCAGAATGATGCCCACGATTACCTGAGCCGTAAGCACCTGTGGCCAGCGGCCTCCTCCTCTCTCCAGCTTCCCGGGAGGGATGAGGGGTTCAGGGGTGGAAGAGTGAGAGGGACGTGGAAACAGAGAGAGAAAGGACAACGGCATGAATGGAGGAGGTGATGGAAGGTGATTCCAGCCTGGCTGTCCAAGAGGCCCTCAGTCAGTACCTGTCTGGCCATCCGATGACAACCACCCAGGCCTCATCATGAGGCCTGAGTCCCCAGAACAGGCCCAGATACCCACGTAGTGGCTGGAGGCAGGTCTGAGAGAGGATGAGACAGAGAATGAAAGAGGAGAAGCAACAGGAGGTGGCGGCCCCAGGGGGCCCCTACCTTTCCCCAGGGCAGAAGGAGGCGCTGCCTGGCCGGTGGCAGGTGGCAACGGGCGGGTAACGGGAGGGCGCTCCATCAGGGACCGGCGCCCGCCGCACCTCCAGGGGCCGTAGGCCCCCGTTGCGGGCCCGTTGCACATGCTCAAACAAGAGGGCCAGTTCTCTGCAGGAGAGGGCGCCATCAGCGGCAGGCGGGGCCCTGGCACCACCCCCTCACTCAGTGGGCACTGAGCTTCTAGCACCTCTAGAAGTGCTCCCAGACTCCCCAGGCCAGAACAGGCGGGGTGGGGTTGGGGAGAGACTGGCCTTCCTTCCTCCCTTTCTACACTCAGTTCCTGGGAAATCAGCGGGGATACCAGGGATGGTTGTACAGGCTGGGCACAACTCAAGGGCACCCTCACAAGGTGGCAGTGGGCACTCAAATCCAGCTTACTCTCTGCTCATCAAGCTGACTGCCTGGACGTGGAGCTGTGCCTAGCCGGAGGCCAGCGGCAGCCCTGAAATCCTTACCCTCCAGATCTGACTAAATTTTAGGAGACTGAGGCGAGGAGGGAGATTTGATATGGTGGCTAGCCCAGCTTCCTTCCCCTGTGGCCTTCACTCCTGCCACTGGGTTCTTAGAGACTGGATTTGGGGCTGTAGCTTCTTCCTAATTCTCTGGGCCATTTCCTATTGCCATAAGCCAAGGAGGATATCTCCCCTCTCCCCTGCCTGCCTTCCCACTGTATGGATGAGAAAACAGGTCCAGGGAGCAGAAGGCCCAGTGGACCCAGAATTGCCACACTAGGCTCTGTCCCTCTTGCCAGAGGACCCAGACTACCCCCAACTCTGAATCTTCCCTCCCCCTGACACATCATATTTCTAACAAACCAGTCCCTGTCCCACTCCCTGGCCTTGACTCCTTAGGGCTACTCCTGGAAAAGGAGGCTCCTTCTAATCTAGCCACCAGCCCTGTCTCTGAGGTGGGAACTTGCCTCTGCCAGGTGGAGATGGGGGGGCCTGTGTGATGCTGGGAGCCCCCCTTCCCAGCCCCTCCTCTCCTGCTCTTCTCCTGGGAAGCCCCTGGGACTGGGAAGGAATGGGGAGAGGGGAACAGGTGCAGGGGCAAGTGGGATCACGCAACAGCTGCTCTTGGAGAACTAATGAGGCAAAAAAGGCCCCTGCAGAAGCGCTGAGCACAGCAGCCTGGCCCAGCCGCATGCGCAATGCTGCCTGCCCGCAGGACTGAGCCGGAATCCATGGTCTTCGTTCCTGTCCGAGGGCCTGGCCAGGCACCTGGCCACATGCACCTGGGTGATGCTATTAATAATCCTGTACGGAGCTACCCCTGTGCAGTTTTAGCCCGGCCTGGGCCAGTGGGGCAGACCCACTCTGGCACAGTAAAGTGGGTGCATATTCACGCATGGAGGTGCTGGGTGGGCCCTTGCACCCAAGTCTGGCACACTTGGGCCTGCCATCCCACACTTTCTCTACCAGCTGCAATATGCCTGGCTGGTAAGTGCTAACACTGTCTCCCACCCAAGACTGAGGAGAGACAGAGCTCTCTGTGCCACTGTCCTGAGTGGCATCACCTATGGGTGAGCATGTGAACTGCCAGTATCCCAGCGGTTGGGGCTCAGCCAGCAGGGCAGGGCTTCACCAATGTCCATGTCCAGTGCCCACCCCTTCCCTGGACACAGCAGAACAGGAGAAAGGACACTCCAGGCTCTGAGTTAAGCAGGACCTGCAGAGCCAGCCCAAAATGGTCCCTTGGGAGTCATCACTGCCTCCCCACTCTCCATGGCTTAGTCCCAGCTACTTGTCACCAGAGGCATTACTGCCAGTCCCCCACCCCCAACCCCCACCCCATTAGGACCTACCTGAAGGATGGGAGAATACTGTCATAGTAGTACCAGGTGGCTGTCAGGTAGGCTCGGCTTGTATCGGTGGAGTATAGGCGCCATGCAGCCTGGGTGATATGGGGGACGTGGGGAAATGGGGCATTGGTGATGCCTCTTAGCTTCCTACCAGCCCTCTTCCCTGAAGAAACCCAGTCCTTGGGCCAGCAAGGAGACATGGAAGCTGCTAGGCAGGACAAGGCAGAAACAGGCCCTGGGCACCCCCCCATTTCTTTGGATGTCTTATCCTTAAGGGGCTGCCACCACCGACCTCACCAGCCAGGCACCTCCTAAGATGAGAATATTTTTACTTCCTGCTTGCCTAGACCCCTGGCATGGGCTAGGAAGCAGCTGCCAGAGGTGTTTCATTAATTATGGGCACCACAATACCAGCTGTCTCTCGCATGGACAGTGCCAGCCGCCTGCCCTTACAATGCCCCTCAGAAGGCCAGCTCCCAGGTGACAGTGGCCATTGTGCCCCAAGGGATACTAAGAAGAAAAGGCTGGGCTGGTGGCTGGAGATAGCAGGGAAAGGGAGAGGGGTTCCACCCTGGGGAAGAGAGATAAGGAGGGGTTGAGTCAGGCTTGGGTTTGGGGGTCAGAGGGTAGCATGCTGGGGAGCAGGCAGAGGTGGGCTGTGCCAGTATTTCCTGATCCATTTCGTACAGGGGCTCTTGCACATTCCTGACTGGAGAGATGCCAAGGCCTAGTCACAGAGTCACAAAAAAGTCAGAGCCTTGGCCTCAGCCCACACCAAGTCAGAACACCCAATTATCACACCGAGGGAAACTGAGACCACATGCTCCTGGCTTTCCACCTACGCCTCTGGCTGCTCCTTCTCTGTCTCCTTGCCTGGCTCAGCTTTGCCCACCCAGCCACTAAATGTTGGGGTTCCTAAAATCCCAGTTCTGACCACCTTCCCTTCATTTGTGTGAGTGTTAACCAATGAAGTAAGGTGCTGGGAGTGGAGCAGGCTTACCAACAGCTGCACAGCTGACGGGTGGCAGAACTGGGTCTACCCTGGCAGGGCCTGTGTCCAGGCCATGTAGAGTGGGGCTGGAGTTGAGCAGTGGGGTAGCTCTGGCTTGCCCTAAACCGGGTATTTGGTGCAGGGGAAAGTTTCTGACAATCTTGGTCAGCATCCAGCTCTGTCCATGACTTGGCATATGATCCCAGAAAAGTCACATCCCCTCTCTGAGCTTCATAGTTGTGAAGCTGGAACACCTGTGCCAGCATGAAGGGTGGACACACTACAGTCACACCACCCTGCTCCACAGGGCTTCCTGGCATATCGTACCTGTATGAGGTTGGCCGCTGGCATCCTCCGCTTCTCAAAGTGCTTCTGCCGGTGCTGCTCCTGGACCTTCAGGGCAAAGCCAGAGCCTAGGATGCCCTAGGGGGATGGAACATGGTTGGAGAAATGTGGTGGTGGTGGGGACAACAAGAAACTGCAAAAGCGTCCCCCTCCCTGCTCTTATGAGGTGCCCCAGGCTGCCAGGCAAATTTGTGACAGTGGCTGAGCAGGTCCCGTCCCCAGCCTCCCCCACCAACCCAGCAGTGGGGAACTCACGGCAGGCAGGGCAAAGAAGGAGATGCCCAGTAAGGCGAAGCCAGCAGCCAGGACCCTGCCCAGCCAGGTGTGCGGCGTCTTGTCACCATAGCCGATGGTCGTCAGTGTAATCTAGGGATACAAATGGGTTACCCGCAGGACTGGTCATGGAGACCACCCAGGAGAACTTGTTGGGGCACAGTTAGGTGGGAGCCTTATCATGAGGGAAGGTCACCTACGGGGGTTGGTCATAGGGACTTGTCCCAGGACCTGATTAGGGGCACAGATGGAGCCCACCCCCTCCAGTGCTGATCAGGGGAAAGGGGACAGGTCACAAGGATGTGATATGGGGGGCTAGGTTTGGGCACAAGTTGTCTGCTAGAACAGGTTGGGGGGCTAGCAAAGAGGGTCCCAGGACAATCTCAAGAGGATAGGGACAGGCCTGCTCAACCCTGAGTCAGTGGTCACAATGGGCAGACCTCAGGAAGTTCCCGGGGAGGGTCCCAGGGAGAAGGGTGGCCCTGTACAGACCCTCACGCACCGTCCCCCACCAGAGCGAGTCGGCGTAGGAGGAGAAGTCAGAGTTGGCGTCCTTCTCGGCCAGATAGACCAGGAAGGAGGCAAAGATCAGCACCAGGAACCCGATGTACCAGGCGGTGATCAGCTCCTGTGGGGGCAGGCGGAGAGCGTGAGGAAGTGAGGAACGCTGTGCCTACCTGAGAAAGGTAGCAGGCTCCCAGAATGGCCAATGGGCAGGAAGGGGACAAAAGTACCCCACCTCTCGGAGTTGCCTGGCGGTGGCTCTGCTCACTTTTCTTTCTCAGCTCCTCCCTTCAAGGAGACCCTGACTGCCTTCATGAAACCGCCAGCAAGCCCGGGCCTGCCCTTGACCCTCCAGGTTCCAGGCTGGGACCTCCACCCCGAGGCCCACCTTGCCCCAACCCACAAGCCCCACTTTCAGGCTTTGATCCAGGCCCTACATCTAGCCCTGCCCACCCCACCCTCTGGCCCCACCCCAGCTCTCCACTTTGCTGTGCGACTAGTCCTTGCAAACCCAGAAGCTTCCAGGTGAAACCCTCAAGACCTACCTCCCAGGCCCCACCTCCTGTTCTGGTGCTGACTCCTAGATCCTGCCCCTGCCCAGCTGCGGCCCCCGCTTGCCCGCCCTTAGCCTCCCCGTCCTGTTCTGGTCCTTATTCCCCAGGCCCCGCCCCTTCCAGTCTCCCCTACCACCCCTCACCCCCAGCCGCCCACCCCCTGGCTCAGCTCCGGCGCCTGCCCCAGACCCGCCGGCCCGCCGGCCTCACCTTGCTGGGCCTCACCTTGCTGTGCGCGTAGACCACCGAGCCCAGCAGCTTCCAGGTGCCGCCGCGGCGGTCCATGCGCACCATGCGCAGGATCTGCAGGAAGCGCATGCTGCGCAACGCAGACGTGGCAAAGATGTTGCCCTGTGTGCCCGCGGCGATGACCGCCACCGAGGCCACGAACACGATGAAGTCTGCAGGGGCGGGCGTGGCGACGTCATGGCCAGAGCTGGGGAGCCGGCCCACCCCACGTCAGCACCCAGGGTGGGGGCTCCTGTGGCCGTGGGGGGTAGGGAGATTGGGGGGGGGGTTCGCTGAGTCTGTGTCAGTAGCCAGGGTCAGGGATGGGGTCGAGGTGTCAGCCCTGGGACTTGGGGTCAAGGGTCAGGCACGGGGGGGGGCCCTTATTACCGATGACACAGAAGGGTTTTCTGGCAAAGCGGAAGCGGCCCTGCCATCCTCGGTAGCGACAGCAGCATCCAGCGGACCAGACGCGGATGATGTACTCCAGGCCAAACACCACGATCATCACGAATTCCTGGGGGACCAGAGGCCCGAAGTCTGGTCCCCACTCTCTAGAACCGGACCCAGGTCACAATGCCCACCCAGCCCAGAGTCCCTGAGTTACAGGGACCAGGACCTCCTCGGACCCCTCTCCTGGAGGTGCTATCACCTGGAAGGCCTTGAGGAGGATTCCAGAAGGCAGGTGGCCCCTTCCCTGTCCTCCAAGGAGACTAAAAGCCCAAGTCTGTCTTCCCCTTCCTGCCCCCATGAGCGGGCAGGATTTTTCTGCTCCTCATCCTGCCCTCTCCTCCCCAGCCATCCCAGAACCCCTAACTCTGACTGGGTGACATAAGGGGTGGCTGTCTGTCAGCCATTCCCCTCCTAGGGGCTTCGGTTTGGTGGGTTTTGTTTAGGCAAAATAAAACAAAAATAAAACCCACCATGCCAGGGGGTGGAGTTAGCAGTTTTTGTCCTGAGAAGGGGTGGAGCACATTCACCTTTTCTATTCTGGGCCCATCAGAAGTCCTCACATAAAGGCAGGAGGTCCCCAACACTTGCGATAAAGTGGGGGATGATGACCACAGAGATAGCCACCATCTCAGGGAACACAGTGCAGCAAGCTGCCTTCTGAGCCATGGTATGAGAAGCCTCTCTCCACCTTCAGTCCTCAGCCCAGAGGTGCTGCCACGCACAGCCTCCCTCAGCCCTGGACTCCTGGCACTCACCAAGATGAGGAGACACTCATTGGCAATTTCCTGGTGCTCCTGGATAGTGGACAGCACAGACAGCACCAGGCAGCTGAAGACCAGCAGGAATCTGCAATTGCAGCATGAGGGAGAGGGTTAGATTGCTGGAAGGACTGGACAGCCAAGGAGCCTCAGGCAGGGGGCTGTAGAGTCAGAGGAGGAAGGAAGCATTATTTGGGAAGAATTCTTTGGAAAGCAGAATCAGAATCAGAGTTCCCTGGAGTTATGGCTCCAAGCTGGGCCCAAAAGGCAGCAACCCCTAAGCTCCAGGACACCTCACAACCCTCTCACTTGCCCCTCGAGGCAGGCTGTGGCTCAGAGAGGTGGCCACTCTGCTGTGAGTGGCAGGTCCGTCTGGGCTAGCAGTGGGAACAGAGTAACTCAGGGTTCCTCCAGGCTCAGCGACCTGCAAGTGGTGGCCTCTGCCCTTGGCTCAGTTTCAGTGTGTCTTGAGAGAAGTGCCCCAGAGGTCAGCCAGGGACTCAGAGAAGGTTAGTGGCTGAGGGGAGACCCCTTCCCTGTGCACTCCAAAGTGGCAGGAGCATGGCCTCCTCTGCAGAATGGGGACAATTGCTCCTGCCTTCGTGGGCTCTTATGGATTTAAATAGTGGGACAGCTGGGTAGGACAGGTAGGGAGGGAAGGAGGCAAGGAAAGAGGGTGTAGGGAGGGGAGTCAGGCAACGTGGAGCTGGGTCGCCGGCTATGAACTCCCCAGACTAAATGTTTAGAAACAGAAGGAACTTTCAGAAACATAGGGAAACAACCCTTATCCCCAATTGCACAAGCAAGGCAACCGAGGACCAGAGAGGGAAAGGGATTCACCCAAGATCACCCAGCATGTCCAGGACCCGAGATCACCCAGCATGTCCAGAACAGAGCTGAAGTTAGATCCAGGGTTCCAAACTTCCCCTGAAGGCTGAGTCAGCAAAGACACAAGGCATGCGATGGGGAGAGCACCAGCTCCTGGAGTTCAGTAATTACCCGCAGAAAACGCAGCAGCCACATCCACCTTGGATAGGAACTGCAGCTGGCACAGGGTTTGGGACTGAAAGGGCCCTCCCTGAGGTCATCTCGCCCAGTCCTGTCCTCTGGGAGAGGCTACAGCCAAACCTTTATGGCCTTCACTCCGGCCCTCAACAGAAATCCTCCAGTCCCATTTGTCAGCCAATCTGACATAGCAGTGAGCTACGCTGGGGGCTTCCTACTGGGTATTTCAAGAAATTTTGTCCTCAACACTTACCTTGTCATGTCAATAATTACACACCTATAAAATCCACTTCATAATAGGTTAAGTGAAAAAGCAGATTATGAAACCTTGAGGACAATGTGATTCCAATTTTCAAAATGTAGAGGTTTTTTTCTACATGTACCAAGAGTCAGCAACGCTTATCTCTGGTTGGCAATATTAAGTGATTTCGCTTTTGTTTTGCTTTTTGCTTGTCTGTATTTCCTAACATTTTTTTAGAATAAACATGGGTTACTTGGTTAATAACAAATTGATATGTTTTAAAATGCAAATTTAAATTTCCTTAAAAATACAAACCAGAAAAAAAAAAAACACTTTTCATCTTGTCCCCACGCCCTCACTACCATCGCCTTTGCCATTTAGCAGGCGTGAGGGCGAGGCAGCCTCTCCTGGGAGTCAGCTCAGATGTCCAGCTGCTACTCACCATCTCTTCTTGGATGTCTGGTGGCCTCGCAAGCTGAACATGTTCAAAGACAAACTCAATTCACCCTCAAATCTTCCTCCCCTCTAGTCTACCCATCTCAGTAATGGCACCACTGTTTACCCAGGGACTCAGGCCAAATATCTGAGTTATCCCTGATTCTTCTTTTCCCCTCACCCTCCACATCCTGTTCTCTAGCAAATTCTGTTGGCCCCACCTTCAGGATATATTCCTGGACAAATCATGTCTCACTGTTGTGACCAAGCCACCACCCTCTGGCCCCTAACCAATCTCCCTGCTTCCACGCTTGCCTTAAATGCGACCCACTCTCTTCAAAGCAGCCAGAAACCATCCCTCTCCACAAAACTCTCCACCAACTTTCCATCACCCTTGGAGAGCAAAAGCCAAACTCTTCAGCATGTCCAGCAAGGCCCTGGGAGATCTGGATACCACCCCTCAAGCCCTTGAACTTGATCTTCTCCACTCCTGACCCTCACTCACTATGCTCCAGCCATTCTGGCCTGTTTGCCATTCCTGGAACACGCCCAGCATATTTCCACCTCCAGGCTTTGCACTTGCTTTGCTGTTTCCTCTGTGTATTGCTCCCTTACTCATCCAGGACTCTGTTCAAATGTCACCTCCTTGGAGAGGCCTTCTCCGGCCAATCCCTCTCTAAAATAGTGGCTTCATCCCCACTCATTCTCTCCTAACCCTGATTGTTTGATTGATTGATTTTATAGCTCTGTTAAAGACTGACTAAATGGATGGCAGGAATTCACATTAAATGAACATCAAAACATGTCACCAAACCAAAGCCCCCCGTTTGTGCCCCAAACTGAGGAGGCTCCCAAAGCTCTATATACATCCATCCCAGACTGTCAGGCTCCCCAGCATCTTTCCTAAGAAGGCACACCTCTGACCAACTCCATTTGACAGCTGCTTTTTAAAAATCCCCTAAACTTCACCTCCCCCAGCTTTAATCAACTAGCTGGGAGTTCCTTTACCCTAGATGCTCAAAACCTTTGAAGGGATATACTTGGTCTGATAGAGAACATCGTGTGTTCCAGGCACCTGAGTATTACCCCATCTTCCAGAAGAGGAAATGGGGTCCAAGGAGGGACTGCCTTGCTCAAGATCACACAGTGAATCAGTGACAGAGCTGGGGTAAGAGCCCCAGCTCAGGTTGCCCCCCCCTCCAACTGCCTTGGCCTTGCTGAGGGGTCCCCACACAAAAACTCTTGGGACAGCAGAAGGGAGAGCAATGTCTGGAGTTTAGGGAAGAGGAGACAGAGTGAAGGAGCCCCTGAGCTGGAGTCTGGTTGTGTGTGCCAGAACCAGTGTGTGGCTTCATTCACACAACAAATAAGGACTGTCTAAGGATCGTCTCTGGCGCCCTCTGGGGCCTCAGTTTCTGCATCTATACAAGTAACAATGGTACATAGGAGCTTGCTGGCCTGGGCCCTCTATAATCTCCTCAGCAGAGGCCAGACTGGCAGCCACTTTCTGGATCATCTTTGCTCATCGTGTCTGCTGCAATTTGGGGCCCATGTTCTCCCTTACCTAGCCCAGGAAGCAGGGCTGGAATGGGTGGGTGCTGCCTGGCTGGCTCTTCCTGGCTGGGGCTTATCATAAAGCTTGTCACAACCTTTCCTCTCCATATCCTCCCTTCATCCCATTACCATTAAGTGACTATCCCACTCATTTAGGAGGGCAGCAAGATGATTAGGGATGAAAAGGTCAATGGTTCGCTTAGACACATGGTTCTCAAACTATAGTGGGTGTCAGAATCATCTGGAGAGCTTGTTAAAATATTCTATTCCTAGAGTGTCTGATTCAGTAAGTATAAGGTGGAGCCTGAGAATGTGCATTTCTACACAGTCCCCTGGTGATGCTAATGCTGCTGTTCTGGGGACTGTACTTTGAGAATCACTGGCTTAGCTGATGGGAGTGGTTGTGGCTGGCTCAATTACATGTATTAGCCAACTCAGGGCTTCTTAAACACTTGCAGTCATTGCCTTTTTCCCTTCTACACCTCCTCAAATCACTACCAGAAGCAGCCACAGGGCAAAGGGAAGGGGAAAGCCCTGCTGGGGAGGTGGGTCTCATGCCAACATTGGCTTCACCCCAGATTCGCTGTGTGACCCTAAGTAAGAACCATAACTGCTCCTGCTGGCTGAGGATTTCCTATGGGCCAGGTGCTGTGCCAAGGCCTCTACATGCATGTTCTTAATCACTTCTCACAACAACCCCAGGGACCAGTACATAATCACCCAAGGCTTACAAATAAGGAAATGGAGGCTCAGAGGGGCACACTATGATGGCTGCACAGCTCCGAATATAATAAAAACCACTGAATTATATGCTTTAAAAGGTGGGATTTTTACGGTCTGTGAGTTATATCTCAATAAAGTTATTTAAAGAGGGGGAAAAAAAGAAAAGAAGGTATTAATTTGTCCAAAGTCATAAGGTCAGGAGATGAACCCAAGACCACCTGGACCACCAGGCCATACTACCTCTCTGGGCCTCAATTTACCTGTCTGCAACACAATGGTGGGAGACAACTCAATGACGATTAAGGTCTCCCATCAACCTTGTGACTCTCCTGTGGTGGGGTGGAAGGGAGAGGGCCGGCCATCAGCTCAGTTCCACATTCTCTAGGGATGTCCCTGGAAGGCCCAATGCTGAGGCTGGAGTGATGGGGATATGATGGGGGAATCTCACAGCAGAAAAGAAGTTGTCACCTAACCTCTCTG
The DNA here is from genome assembly GCF_000696425.1 of Galeopterus variegatus. NCBI lineage: Eukaryota > Metazoa > Chordata > Mammalia > Dermoptera > Cynocephalidae > Galeopterus > Galeopterus variegatus. The sequence goes on along the minus strand of NW_007728546.1, from coordinate 235,694 downwards.
ACCCACATTCACTTCAGAAACATTACTTATCATCTACACTCAGCCAGGTTTATTGTGAAGCCAAAAATGAATAATCCAGGTCCCAAGAAATTCACAATTGTAACACAGGGGTGACATGATGGACAAGGGGATGACAGTGTTCATAAGGGATTAGGGGGAGGGATCAGTGAAGACTTCTTGGAGGAGGTGACTAGGCAGGGGTGGGGGTGCCTCAGGCAGAGGAAGCAGAATGTGCGAGCAACGGAGATGCCCAGGCAGCCAGTAGTTCTGGATGGTGGGGACCTAAAGCAAAGGGGGCAGTGGAGAAACTAGAGAGGGCCAGGTCCTGAGCGGCACCCTTGGGCATTGCGAATGCTATCCTAAAGGCACAGGCAGCCACTGAAGAGTTTTAAGAGAGGGAATGACGGTGTGGAGCATGCATTAGAGCAGGTGAAACCGATCAGGCAAACCAAGTAGAAGGCTCCACAATAATTCAGATGAGTGATGATGGTGGCCTGGACTGGGTCCGTGGCAGCAGGAAATAGAGAGAAACAGGACTTGGTGGAAAGGGGCACAATGAGGAGAATGAGTCCTGTATTTCTGGTTTGGGTGCTGGACAGATGAAGGTGCCATGGGTGAACTCATGGGAGATGGGAGCCCCTGGCAGAGGAGCAAGTGTGGGTGATGAGTTCGATTTTGGACATACTGAGAGCACAAAGGCTGTGGGACACACTCAGCCGGTATAAAGAAAGAGACCTGGGTCAGAAATGCAGATTTGGGGGACATGGGGTAGAGGCAGTGACTGAGGTCATGGGAACAGCTGAGCCAGTCTAGAGAGCATGTGGCAAATTTAGAGGAGGACCCAATGGAGTCCCAGCGGTGCAGAGGAGGAGAGGCTCTCCACCCAGACTGGCGAAGAGCGGCCAGAGAGGTGGGAGGGAAACCAAAGAGAGAAGCGGCTCAGAGGCCAGGCGAAGACAGTGTTTCAAGGAGGGAGTGGACCACAGTGTCAAATGCTGCCAAGAGGTCGAGTGAGATAAGGCCTGAAAAATGACATTGGATTTGGGGACATGTTGGTTGCTGGGTCCCTTGGCAAGGGCAACGGGAGGGGAGGAGCAGAGCAGGCCCAGATGGAGTGAGAAAGGACAGGGGCGGTGAGGAAGTAGAGACAACTATTTAAAGACGTTTGACTGCAAAGAGGAGAGGCAGAGATCGGTAGCTGGTGAAAGATACGGGCACAGAGAGTCTTTTTTATTTTTTTTAAAGATGAGCGAGCCAGAGTGGAAGGAGCCAGGAGAGGAGAAGTTGAAGATGCGGGGGAGAGAGCAGGAGTGATCAATGGAAAGAAATCCCCAGGGAAGCTGGGAGGCTGGATCCAGCAGGGAAGGGCTGGTGCTGAGCAGGAAGGACCCCTCCAGCTCCCACAGAACAGGCAGGCGGGTGAGGGGGAGGAGGAGAGATGCAGGTGGGAGACAGGTTGGGGAGAGGAGGGGGCCGAGAGAGCTCCCACCCACCTGGGGCCTCTGGCACCTCTGTGCAGAGGAGGCAAGGCCCATCCCTGAGAGGTGGAGGGCAGGGTGGGGTGGGGGGCCCCCGGTGGGGTGGAGAAGGTTTGAAACAGCTGGTGCATAGACTGGGAGAGGGAGCTGACCAGGCTCTAGAGAGGGGTCCCATGGGAACACAGGACCATTATCCCCGACAGTGAGAATGAGTGTAAAGACCTGGACCATCACAGGTACTCAACACATGCATTTTTTTGGTTTTGTTTAGTTTTTTGTTTGGGGGGGATTTTTTAAAGTCTTGATTATTCAGTGAGGAAACAGCCTCCCCAAGGTCAAAGTAAGTGTAGATCCAGACCCTGCCCCTTGCTTCCTGCTGGACTCCTTCCTTCCCTCCCTGTCTCCAGTGTCCCTCCTCCCAGACAGCCCTGCCAATGTCTGGGGCCTGCCTGGCCACCAGCTGGCTCCCTGATTTCTGCATCTGGCCTGGGGACTGTGTGACTCCTTTCCTGCCCCCCAGACCAGTTCCCCAAAGGCACAGCTCTGTCTCCCCTCAGCTGGGGACCCTGGGGCCAGTCTGTCCCATTTGGCCAAAGTTCTGGGAGGGCAGAGGCCTTGACCCTCACCACCTTCCAGCAAAAGGAGGCTTCTTAAATCCCAAACCAGAGCTAACACTGAAGAAGGGCCTTCAGCTAGGCCATCAGGCTCTTCCTGACAAAGGGGTGCAGTGTGGCCTAGAGAGCCCCAGGCTTCTCTAGGGAGAGAGCGTGCTTATTTTCTCCTGCAGGGGACACAGCAGAGGGGCAGTAAGCCAGGCCTCAGAGTGAGGCTCTTTCCAAGAATCCTCAGGGGCTGGGAGGAGAAGTTTCCCCTGATCCAGCGATTCTAAATATGGCAAAGGGAGCAAGAGCACGTGACCCAGGGCCCCACACCAGGGCTGCCGCCACTGCCGCTTCTCAGAGCCAGAGGACTGTGCTGGTTCTCAGGGCTAGAAACGCGGTCTTGATGGAGCCTCAGTTTCCCTGTCTGCAACCTGAAGTTGGGGGATGACTCAATGATGGCTGAAGTCCCTTCAGCCTGTGACTCTCCTACAGTGGGGTGCGAAGAAGAGAGTTGGCCCTCAGCTCAGTTTTAGTTTCTCAGAGCATGTCCCTGGAGGGACGACAGCCACCAGCACATAGTATGAACCATTAAAAAATTGCCCCCTCTTGGAGGACCTATTAGAAAAAGGCATTCCCTCCAGCCTGACAAATTACAAAATCTTGTCCCCTCTCAAAGGACCTATTAGAAACAGACGTCCCCTTCTCCCGGCTGACCCACCCCTGAGCACAGGCAGATCTCGGTGCCACTCAAGCCCTCCCGGCCGAACCCCTTTGCAGTGCGCAGACAGTATCACGCTGTGTGGCAGCACTGCAGCCACTCCCTCTCTTGACTGTCGCTGGTTCATCTAGAGCTGAAGACTGACCCAAGAAGGGTCTACCCACAGGCTGGCTGAGCCAATGGGATTGTCTTTCTCCAGAATGGAACCAAGAACCAGAGAGGAAAGTTGGCAGAGGTGCAGAGAGAAGTGGCCATGAGACTGCACTAGCCCAGAATCTCATCCCCAATTCCCCATTCCCAGATGTGCTTCCTGCCAGGAAGCCTCTACAGAATACTTCTTTCCTTACCACAGGTGTCCTCCACCTCCACGTGCCAATTTTTCTTGAGCTAGTTAGAATGGTCTGTCCCTCTAGGATAAGGAAGGTGGTGTCTTCTGGACAAGGCATTTAGTAAGTGATAGACTCATCCTCTCCCCAACCCTCTGACTTGTTCTCTCCACTTCCTTCTGCTCTGCCAGCCACACCGCCCACTGCACTAGGTAAGTGCGCTGAGCGACATGTCAACATGGGCCAGGGGCACAACAAGCAGGAGGCAGGGGCCATCCTTTGCTGGAGGCTGGCCAGGCAGTGCGGAGGCCATCGAAATGCAGGGGAACTAAAGTAGAGTAAAGGCAGCCAGCATTTGAGAAACTTAAATAAGGGTTGTGGAAACCTTTCCTTGGTTCCACTGAGCAGCTCTGGGTGGATTCGGGTGGCTCAGTTTGACACGCTGTGCTTGGCATAAGATTTCATTTGAACAAAGAGCTTTGCTGCTTTTTTAAAAAGTGTGAAATCCACCAACTTGCGGGCTGAGGCCCAAATTCCTTAGCGTGGTTGCAAGGAAGGCACTACCCACCTGGCAACCTCACTCTTCACCACCTGGTGCCCAACCTGGCATTTGATACTCCATTATCACAGCTCTGTTATGCCACAACGACAAACAGGGCCTTTTTTCCCTCCCTGCCTTTACTCATGCCGTGTCTGTCCCTTTTCCAACCTGGCTGGGTTAGGTGGGAGCTCCCACCTCATGTTCCCCTAATCCCCCATCCCCATCTTTTTTTTTTTAGGCCTCTAAAGATAGCTAATCCCATCCCCATCCCTCCGCTCACCTCCAGTAGTGGCATTACCTCAATGTGTGAAAAGCTCTGAGTACCTGCCTCCTACAGACCGAGAGCTGTTTGAGGGTAGAGGGCCTGTCCTTCTCACCCTGGATGCCCCGTGCCTGAGCAGAACGGGTGCTGGGTAAAAGCATCCTGACAGAGGTAGCCCCCCTGCTGTGTGCCTGCTGGCCCCTCAGGGCTCCACACCTCAACCCTCTCTGCAGCCGGGGGGATAATGAGGGAGCCAGGGTGGGCAGTAACTCCTGGGAACCACACAGCCCAGAGCCACAGAGCGCTCACTCACTCACTCACCTGCTCATTCATTCGGTAGCTGTTTACCGAGCACTCACCAGGGGCCAGGCACAAAGACAACATCCCTGCCTTCGTGGAGATTATATTCTCGGGGTGGGGGTGGGTATGGCTAATAATAAACAAGTAAAGGTTTAAATTATCGCATGATGATGGAGAAAAATTAAGTGGGAAAGGGACAAAGAACACTGGTATGGGACTGGTGGACTGTTTTATAGAGGGTGGTCGGGAGAAGCAGCTTTGAGAAGGTGACATCTGAGTAAAGATGGAGGGAGGGAGCCATGTCAGCATCTGGAAGAAGAGGGTTCTGAGCAAGTAAAAGCAAGTGAAAAACACCTGAGCCAGAAGGGTGCCTGGTGTGTTCCAGAACCACCAGGAAAGGAGCAGTCCCAGGGCAGAGCGAGCAAGCAAGACAGTGAGAGGAGGTGGGGCAGAGAGACAGTGGAGGTGGAGCAGACCACCTACTGGCTGTCGTGGGGCTCTTGGCCTTTACTCCGAGTGCAATGGGGAGTAGCATGATCTGACTTATGTTTGCAAAAGGTCACACGAGCTGTTGAGTGGAGAACAGACTATGGTGGGGGGAGGGTAGGGAGGACAAAGCAATGACGTTTGCCCACTGCAAGTTGGGAAGCTAATGGTATAATCCTAGCAAGAGAGACAGTAAATTGTACAAGGGGAAGTGGAGGTGGCAAGATGTGATCTGATACTGGCTATATTTTGGCACTGAAACACCCCTTACAGATCAACCAATCTTCTCATTTATAGATAGGGAAACTGAGTCCCAGGGAGGGGCCTGGCCTACCTGTGATCATACAGTAGATCAGAGACAGAGCAGACCTGGCACCCAGATTTCCCCATTCCTAAGGTAATGTTCTTTTGATTTCTCCTCTTTCTGTAGAAGGACCCAGGCACCTGCCCCTCACTCCCACCTAAAAAATTCCCTCATTTCTGCAGCCAGGATGGGACCTGCTCCTGCCCTTCCTGCCATATGTGATAAGATGGCACTGGATTCAGGGAGAGCCAAGTTCCCCCGGTACTTGGCCTGGCAGGGGTCAGGGTCACCTCTAAGGAAGCTTCTGTCCTCTGAATCAGCAGAACCTGTGCAAAGCAGGGGAGGGGGAGGGAGAAGATTACAAAACAGGGGAAAGAGCTTAGTCCCTGCCACTTAGTTCTCAGTACCCCCACAGCAGAGAGAGCACCAAGAAGAGCTGACAGGGTAGAACAGGAGCTTTGGGGAGGGCAGGGCCCCCTGGGGAATATGGGTGCCAGGACTGAACCCAGCCTGGGAGTTCTGCAGACTCAGCCATTGAGGAACCCACCCAGTGGGAGGTTTAGGGGCATGATGGGTGATGGGTTTTCAATGCCTTTGCTACTAATAAGCAAAGCAGAATGCAAATTCACAGGCCCCTCCTGGAGCAATTGGTTACAGCCGCACTGACAGCCTTGCTCCTGGTGGGAACCCCAAATCCAGGACCAGCCAGTCTGAATCCAGTGGGCCCTGTGAGCTGGAAAAGGCTTGCTGTGTGACCTTGGGCCAGGAATTCAGCTTCTCTGGGCCTATTCCATTGCTAAGATGCAAGGGTCTTAAGCTGGAAGCTGGGAGGACACCCATAGGCCGCCCCGCTTGGCTTCCTCAGCCTGTAAAGGGAAAGGCAGCCTAGCCTGCAGTTCCAGCGTGATCCAGAGTCCTCTAAAAGGCAGGAGCCTGTGTGGTGGCTCTGAGAGACGTGTCAAGAGGGGTGGTGGGTGCAGCAGAGGGGGAAGCATAGGGACATGGACAGAGCTAGGAACCTGGGTCCAGGGGTTCTCTATCCTGACTCTGCCACCAGTCAGCTGAAGAGTTGGAAACTGTGTCTGAGTCTAGGTTTACTCCTCAGCAGGAGGAAGGTGTTGGGTGAGTGTCTCTGAGGGTCCTATTTTTCGCTGATCCATCTGGGACTGGTGATTTCAGCTTCCCGAATGTGAAGTGAGACCCAGGACAGCTCCTGAAGCCTGAAGTCCTCAGGGACTTCAATGTTCTGGAATTCCAAAAAGAGGGTCTTTTACATTTCATTTGCATGGAAAATCTAGAGGGATCTCCTTCTACTTCCCAAACTCCCCCACAATTGATATCCTCTCTTTCTGTCTCTCTCTCCCTCTTTTTGCGGCTGGCAGTACAGGGAACCGAACCCTTGACCTTGGTGTTACAGGCCATGCTCTAAACTCCCACAATTGAATAATGATATCAAGGAGAAGTCAGAGTAGACCAAAGCAGAACTTCCAATAACTCTTTAGCCACAGAAACAGTGCTAAAAATCAGGAGAAGGGGACAAATTTCATTTCTGGTCCTTATACCACTCCTCCTCTTCTGAGAAAGGCTCCATATGTATAACAGTTCAAAGAACAAATTTGAGCAAGTGAACTCTGCCTCCCTGGGACTCAGTTTCTTCATCCGTTTAAGGGGCCCATGATCCCGGGTCCAGCAGTCGGGAGGCGGGGGTCTGCCCTGGTTGGTCCCCGCGTGAAGGGGTTGCAGAAGGGCTTGGGTTCTTCTCGGGACACAGGAGGCTGACACCAGGCGGGGCTGCCGGGGAGAGGGAAGGGTTCCTGGTGGGGATCCTGGGGGACTCCTCCCCCGGCCCCTCCCTCTTGGGCTGAGGCTCTGCGGCCCCTCGCTTCTTGACCTCTGCGGGGAGTGCGGGGGCGTCTCGGCGTGGGAGAGGCACACTGGAAGGGGCGGGGCGGGGGCGGGGCG
>NW_007728546.1:211292-228380 GCF_000696425.1 Galeopterus variegatus | reverse complement strand
CTTCGCCGACTCCAGGCTCCAGCGCGGTTGGGGCGGGGACGGTGCTGCGGCTCGGGTTACCTCCCCGCGGCCTCCCCCGCCCGGCCGGCTTCTTTTTCCGTTTCCAAATTAACAATTGAAAACGCCGCGGCCTGAAAGGCGAGCAGCGGGCCAAGCGGAAAGTGTGAAGTGCCGCCGCGTCCCCGAGGCCGGGGGCGGAGAGGGAGGACGCGACATCCCGACCGCCCCGGGCTCGCCCACCCACCAACGCCGGGTACAGGGACTGAGCGCCCCAGGACCCAGAGGTGCCAAGGCCCCTGCGTCGAGTCTTGGTCTGGATCTGGCCCCTGGTACCGCCCTGGCCAGGGTCGCAGGACCCAGTGCCCAGGCTCGGGGTGGTGCCAGCCCCCGAGGGGACGGGGGGGTGGGGCGCGAGGGCTGGGTTTCCACTTTCGAGGCTGAGTGCCCAGGAGGGGCAGGTGCCAGGCAGCACCTTCATAGCACCGCCCTTAAGCGCTCCCGGAGCCAGGTAGCTTCACGTGTGACCTGGGCAAGTCATTTCGCCTTAGTGAGACTCAGTTTCCTCACCCGGAAAATAGGGGGGAAAGAGCTCCTTGTGAGGAATAAATTGAGAAGGTGCATGAGGCTGGCCCACAGTGGATACAAGAGGTAGCAACTATAATCATCTTGTGTTGGTAATATGCAAATATTGAGTCCTTGGCCTCCCTCCACCTCCCATCACAGCCAGAGGAGTCCACCAATGGGGAATCATGGGTCTTTCCCTCCTCTCACCTCCTCAGGACCTCCTCTAAGCCCCACTTGACAGACAAAGAAACCGAAGCCAAGCAGTTCCTTGGAAGGGGCTCAAAGTCAGATGTGAGTGGAAAGAACCAGAGCGTGAGCTCCCCTAGACCCAGGCTCTTCCACAAGAGGGGTGGTCCCTGGGCACTGGACCCCCTCCCCTCTCTGTGTCCAGAGAGGTGGGTGCTGACACAAGTGCAGCTGGGACAAATGAGTGGGCAACGGGCAGAGTCGCTGTTCCCAAGCACCCAGGGACACAGCACAGATGTTGAGAGCAAGAGGGTGGACACCAGGGACAGGTACAGCTTCTGGTCCTCTCACCCATATGACGTAAGCTCCATGAATGCAGGGATTTATCCTGTTCACTACTCTCTCTCCAACACCTAGGACAGGACTCGGTGCTTTGTAGCTTCTCAGTAAATATATTTTTTGAGTGAGTGAATGAATAAATGAATGAATGATGGGTCCAGTCAGCTGCGGAAAGCCTCTTATTCAACTGCGGCCTCCCACCTGCCATCTGTGTAAAGTAGTAAACTTGAGGAGGGGGCGGTGATAGGGTGAGGTGCACCTCTCCCCAGTCTGGAGACCCAGGGTGGTGGAATGGCAGGAGAAGGAGACAAGAACTGAGACTGAACGATGGAGGAAGCGATAGACGTGGTCCCAGAAGACAGGGTTAAGACCACCTCTTTCATCCTAGCCCTCTACTTCCCACTCCTGGCCAGCCCTGGACTCAGCCCCATTCCCCCTCCTCCCAGCCAGCCTCTTCACTGACCACCATGATTCCAGCCCCCCATGCCCACCTGCAGTCCACTTACCTTGCAGTCTGAGTGCCCCCTCCTCAGCCCCTCCCTCACTTACAATCCTACGGTGGCTTCTTACTGCTGACAACCTAAAACCCAAGCTCAGCCCAGCATTTGAGGCTGTACACACATCCGAAGCAGCAGCCACATTCTACTTCCCCATACCCGGCACATGTCCACCTGACTTTTGTGTTCCTTCCTCTCCTCGGGATGTCCCCCTTCTACCCCAAGAATGCTTGGCCTGCTTTGGGGAGATGTGATCCTCCAGCCCCTGCTTAGTATTCCAAGACCTCTCTGGGCACCCTCAGGGCCCTCTTGTCACTCTGTTCTGTGACAGAGTCTCTGTGCTAAGGCTGTCCCTACCTCTGTCTACCCCACTGCCACCACCCACGCATTGAGAACTCTCTCTCTAGAGCAGGCCAGTCTGCCTCCTCCACATCCACCAGGCTGGCCTACATCGATGCTCACTCAGCATCTGGGCAATGAACAGGAAGACCCAGGTCACCAGAGCCTTGAGCTTCAGTGAGCCAGGACCTCTACACTGTCCTATGACACCTGAGGGTTCTGGGTAAGGCTGTCCTGGGGTTTCTGTGGAGGTGGGTGGGTGAAGGGAGGGCGTATGTAAGCCCACCCCTAACCCTGGCGGGGCTGGGGAACGAGTACACATGGAGACCTACATACTATAAGTCTAAATATTTAAAGGTTTAAATCAAGTTAACAAGCTGTTAAATAAAAGATGTTTTATCCTTCCATACACACATGCCTTCATAGCAATCTGGAAGGCCAGGTTTGAATTTAAATTCTTGGAGTCTTCAGAGCCCCATGCTGGAATCTGGCAGGGAGGGGAGAGCCAGTCCCAGCTACCCGCCGCCCCTCAGCCCTGGTGTGCCCCCATTCTCTTCCCACACTAGGTCCACGGAGGGGTCTGGGGCACACTGCCGGGGACGCCTCAGCCTGCCCTTCCAAGTTCCAGCTACACTCCTGCAAACAGCTGCCCTTGGGCCTAGGGGTGCTCTTACACCACATACCGGTGGCTCTTACAGCCCTTGGGGGGTGAACAAGGGAAGAGGCCTACAGCCCTGGAAGTAGACATAAGTACTTCGTCAAGGAATTCCAGGTTACCTGGAATGCATTCTAGAACAAGGAGGGCCATGTGCAGGCTCCAGGTCGGTATGCCAGGCCATGTAGGCTGAGTGGGCACAATTCTGGGTCCCCACCCTGACTCCACCCAGAGCCATCCTGCTTTGATCTATTTTATATACTGGGCTTCTGTGTCAAGTTTCACTTAAAGAACCAGGTCTACTGCTTAAAACAGCTTGAAAAGCTCTAATCTAGACCCACCACCTACTGGACAGAGGGGGAAACTGAGGTTACGGGGCTGCCATTGGCCACACTCATTCAGCAGGTTAGAGCAAAGCCAGGGCACAGGCCCAGGTCTCCTGCCTCCCTCCCAGGCCTTGGCCTCCATGAGCTACCCAAGCCTGGGAGCACATCTCTGATCAACAAGACATGGGGCTTCCAGTGGGACAGGCCATGGGGAGGTAGGAAGTGCCTGGTCCCCAGTGGGGTGTGAGCAGGCCTGCTGCTGGGGCCTCTGCCTTGACAAGGCTGGATCCTCAACTCAGGTTGTCCAGCTCAGGAGTGGATTCAGAGGCCAGACCAGGCCAGAGAAGGAAAGGGAGTCCTGGTATAAATAACCGTGGGGGGCCGGGATGTTTGGGCCCGTCTCCCGGGTGACGGCCGTGTTTACTGCCCTGCGAGGGGGGGCATGGCCCACACATTTGCCTCCCTGACTTGTAGCCAAACTTCTCCAGGAAGGGGTGGCCCAGAATTAGCCCCAAACACTCCAGCTCTGTACCCCAACCGATCCTCTCCCAATTCTGCCCCCACATGTGTCCTAAACCTTCCTGACATCGCCCCCACCCTTCAGCCCCAAATGCTGCATAGCACTGCACCTCCATCAGCCCCAAGTGCCCCAGCATTTGCCCCATAAGTCCCAACTCTGCTCAAATCGTGGGGGGTGGGAAGCATGAGCAGGGCAGGGGAAGGCCCCAAGCAGAGGAGCTGGGTGTGCGCCAGGGATCTGCGCTGGGGCCACTGGGCACCAGGCAGGGAAAAACCTCTCCCACGGCCCTGGCCAAGACAGAGGGAGGACTGCAGTCCTCGGATTAGGAGAGTGCAAATCCCTCTCCCAGCCCAGGGCCCACCCCGTGCCTGTCATGTGAAGGGCATTAGATGGCCTGACCCTACCACGGGAGGGGCTGGCAGGTGCCCTCTTGGTCACGCTACTGCCAGCTCCTCTTCCCAGCCAGCCAGGCCAATGGAAAAAAACCCTTGATGCAAGAGGGTCCCCTTCCCCACGGGGCAGCAGCTGCAGCCAGGCCTGAGCACAGGGGCACAGGGTTGGTGTGAGCTGAGCTCCAGCCAGTAGGCCAGCCCGGCCTACCACACACACCCAGCTGACGAATAGGTCTTCCTTGGGACACCAGCTGATTTTCACTGAGAGTACAGGCTTGAAATTGGGGCTGTGTCCATCAGGGGTCCTAGACAGGTACCTGGATGCCTGAGCCCCAGCCCCATCTCAGCCACCTCTCAGCTGAATGACCTTGGGCAAGTCACTTCCCCTATCCGAGCTTCAGCATCAATGGGTGTAATAATCTCCTCCTCCAGGGTTGTTATGAGAATTCAGTGGGATGTATTGAGCAAACAATAATTAAACCCCCCAATGAATGGGCCAGGTGTGCCTTAAAGGACTTTGTGGACCATCAAGTGGGAGAGGGGACCTCCTTCCCAGGGCGAGCTAGAATTTTGGACCTAGAGGCTGAGTCTCAGAGATGTGAAGAAACGTGCCCAAGACTACAAAGAGGGGACCTAAGCCCAGGCCAGCCTTGGTGAAGATCTGCGGAAAGGTTTTCAGAAAGGTTTTCACTGCTATTTATCATTGTTGGGGACAACTATGACTCCTGGACTGAGACTGGATTCTGGTCTGGGCTCCATGGCTGACCTGGGGTTAGTCTCTGCCCTGTTGTGAGCCTTAGTTTCCCCATCAGTGGAATGAGGGGCTGGGTGAGACCAGTGGTTTCCATACTCTGTTGAGCTGCAAGTAAAGAAGGAAAAGAGGAGCTGGGGCAGGCCAAGCTTCCTGTGCTCTGCCCCTTCTCCTGATCACTCCCGCCCCCCTTCCATCATCTGGGATGAATCCCTGGGTACGCTCATGGGCCATTCTAAGGCCACTGTTTTAGGGACCCCCATAGGCCCCAAGCCCATATCCCCCCTTCCAGACAGCCTCAGGGGCTGCACTCACCCTCTCTGCTGCCCAGACTCCCCCAATGCGGCTACACACACCTCCCCCAGGCCAGGGTTTGCATAAGCTGCTGAACTTTCCCTACAGGCAAAGTCCTAGGGTTCCAGACCAGGTAGGGGTCAGGCCCTGGGCAGGGTTAGTGGAAAGCTCTGGAGGAGGCACTCAGGGGCTGGGCCCCCAGGGGAGGCAGAAGAAGAAGGAGGCCAGGTTGGATGGCAACCTGGGCTCCCTGCCGGACTCCTGCCCCTTCCACTATCCTCCTCACCAGTCCCGAGCAGTCTCTAAAATACGAATATGCCCATGTTACTCCTGACTTTAGTTCCTTGCCATCTCCTTCTCCAAGAAGTTGCTACTCCTCAGCCTGGTGTTCTCACCATCGAGCCTGGCCCTGCTCACATCCCAGCCTCTCCTCTGGACACCTCTCACCTCCGCTAGGCTCCCACTCTTCTGACTTCTTGCTGTTCTTTGCAAATGCCATGTTTGGCCTCACCTCTGGGTCTTTGCTTATGCTGATCCCTCTGCCTGCAACACTGTTCCTTGCTCCTCTTTGCCTGGCTGGCTCCTTCTCCTACTCATCTTTCAGATCTCAACTTAAGCCTCTTCCTCTGGGAAACCTTCCCAGCCATGCCCGGTTTGGAGCTGGGCTTGGCCTCTCTATGCTGGGCTCCCACAGGACTCTGTGCTGCTCAGACAGTGGCCCTTATCACCCTGCCAAGTGACTGCCAGCCTCCCAGCCCATCTCCCCCAGGGGCAGGCGAGGGTCTGATTCACTCACTGCTATGTCCTGAGTTTCTGGCACAGGGCTGGCTCTGAGGGACTGCCAGTGAAGGCTTCCCAAATGAGACAGCAAGAGAGAAGGAATGAGTCCCCAGTGTATATTGGGGTGGGAGCAGGACCTTGAACTTTGAGGCTCCACTGCTCCTCATATCAGCCTCCCAGCAGCAGGCAGACACAGTCAAAGTGAGTCAGATGGGTAAGATCACAGCCTCTAGAGCTGGACTTCTGGGGTCTAAATCCTGGCCCTGCTAATCTCAGGCAAGTTACTCAACTTCTTTGTACCTCAGCTTCCTCATCTGAAAAATGGGTGTAAGAGCAGTACCTACATCATAGGGTTGTTGAGAAGAAAAAGGGACAGGAGGCAGGGCAAGGTCTCTGAGCAGCGTCTGGCACACCATAAGCCCCCAGTAAGCTTTTGCTGTTATTATCTTTATTATTACTGACAGCCAGAGCAGAGGGGGAAGCTGAGACTCTGAGACAGAGGTGACTATTGGAAGCCACCCAGCAGGAACGTGTGCCTTCCCTCCCACCCCAAGCTCTGTGCCCCCCCAAGTGCACTATGAGTGCACCCCCCTCCAACTGCAGCCCTGCAAGCTGCTCCCACCCTCTCACGCTAGAGTCCTTGCGCACTCAGGCTTTGCAGGCACTCAATTGTCTGGACTGAGCCCAGAAAATTCACATCCTCCTGGGCATTCACCACTCTCGGTGTGTGCCAAGGGCACGTGCTTAACCTTTAAGCTTCAGTGTCCTCTTCTATACAATGGGGATAATGATGGGACCTACCTCATAGGGCTCTTGGAAGGATTAAATGAAGCAGCATGTGAGAAGTACTTAGCACAATACCTGGCAGGGACTGGACTGTGAATCTTATTACTAAACGACCAACTCTGTGCTCAGAATCTGAGCCTGGCCCCGGTCAGTGCATTATTTCTCCAGGGTTCTCCAGGCCTTCAGTCTGGGCGTACCTCTGAGCTGCCACCTAGGGGCTCCTGGGGAAAGGAATTGCTACTGGCAGACCTGCTCTTACAGGGCCCATGTACCCGTGTCCCCCATGTCTCCTCCTTAGGGCTCAAACCAGTGCAGGCAAAGGTGAGATGAGGGGCCCAGAACCCAGGAGAAGTGGGACCTCATGTTGGGAAGGAAAGAATATTAAGATCACTGTGACCCCTCTGTTCTTCATAGCACTTTGTAGTTTACCAAGCACTTGATACAGGAGGCAGCCCTGAGAGGTGGGCAGGTAGAGATGGTAACTATCATTCTATACAGAAGGAAGATGGCACATCAGAGAGGTTGGCTCACCTCCCTGGCATAACGCAGCCTCCAGGCAGCAGAGGCAGGAGCAGAACTCCAGCCTGCCAACTCCTGGTCCAGGGCTCCTTTAAACTAAGGGGTGAGCCCTGATTCTGGCTGACCCTGACTCTGCAGCTCAGTATTGGGAAAGAGCTCTGCGCTGGTCCTCGTTGTGCTCTGAGAAGGGCAGGGCGTGAGGCTCCTGTGCCCCCTAATCTCTCCATCCCCGCACAGACTCCCCTCTCTCTTCGGGCCCCACAGCTCAGGAGGCAGGAGCCAGGATGGTGCCCAGACTCGGGGATTTCACGCACCGGTAAAATTTCCAAAAACACTTTAGGGACTGCATAAGGTTGTCAACTTTTTATTTTGCCAAGTAAGGACATTTAAAAAAAAATTCCCAGCCCATCATTTCATAAAAGAAAGGACATAATCTCATACTAAAAGACAGTCCTTTAAATGGAATAAATTTAGCTTTATGAAAGAGTCACCATGTTGTCCTTATTTTCCTCAGTTTTGCCTCAGGCCACTGAAAACCAACATGGGTCTGCTGACGTGTCTGAGAACCATTCGGAGTTCGGCCTTGGCTGTCACACATGGGTTCAAGTCCTGACTCCGCCACGGACAAGCTGTGTAATTTGGTGGGTGTATTTCCCTTCTCTGAGCCTCAGTTTCCTGTCTGCAAAATGGAAACAGTAATAGTGCCTGCCATGTAGCAGGTGCTGGAAGAACTAGACGGCCTAGTGTCTGCAGAGCACTTGCTCAAGAAGAGATCAGTCAAGCTCTGGATGCCAACCAGTGTCCCTGACCTTCCCGGTCACTGCTTATGGCTCCCCATTGCCTACAGAGTAAGGCCCACCTCCATAGCATGAGGGTCACTTCCATAGCATGAAGATCGATGCCCTCAGGATCTCAGACTGCAGATCTTGGGGCAAAGGGGATAGGGAAAGTCCCACCTCAAAGCCTTTGCTCTGGCTTTTCCCTCCACCTGGAGTGCACTCAGGATAAACCACGAGAGCTTCCAGCTCAGTGCCTCACATAGAGGACCAAAGGGTCCTTTCTCCACTTCTGTAGTTGGCAAAACCCTTCTCATCCTTACAACCTGGACTCAATGCCACCTTCATTCCCCCACTCTGCAAACATTCACTAACTACCAACCACGTGCCGAGCACTGAGCCCAACCCCCATGCACCCGGATCTCAAGTCCAATGCAGAAGATAAAGAACGCACAGAGGTGGGGTGAGCAGGGAGCACTTGCAAGAAGAGGTGGTGCTCAGACTGGGACTTGAAGGCTGAATGGGAGTTAGCTGGATCATGGGGTGGGGGCTGGGAGAGGGGAGGGAGTTGCAGGTGAAAGGAAAAACACGTGGAGCACTAAACAGCACAACATTTTAGGACACTCCAAGTCATTTCATAGGCGAGGAGCAAAGGGTGCTTGCAGGAGGGGGTTTCTAACTTGGGCACTGGGGGTGGGGGAGTCACTGCCAGGTGGATAGAGGAAGGAGGGCGGGTTTGGAGGGAGATGCTGAGGTTGAGATGCCCAGGAGGTGAGGAGGCAGGGCGTCCACAGGAAGCTCAGGGATGAAACTGTGGAAGGCAAGGCTGTCATCATGGGGTAACCCCCAGTGTTGCAGGAGTACAGGAGGCCACCCCCCAAAACTGTGTACAGAGAGGAGGAGCCAAGACACAGCCCCAACATTCAAGGGGCAGAAAAAGAAGGCAGAGCTGCTGATAGAACCGAGAGGGAGGAGCCAGAGAGGCAGGCATGAGGAACGCTGAGGGAAGGGAGTGTTCGAGAAGGAAGGGCCCAACAGGCTCAGATTCTGGGGAGCAGCATGGTGGAGTGGCTGAATGCATGGCTCTCAGCAAGCCATGTTCTGGGTTCAAATCCTACCTCTACTATTTATCAGCTGTGTTGACCCCTATCTGTAAAATAAGGCAAATGTATTTTTTGAAAGGATAAAAAGCATGGGGGTGGGAAAAGGACTGATACCCCCGCTCGGCCTTCCTGCTTTCCCTCGTGGGCCATGGGTCACTTTCCTCTCCCATTCCTTGTCTCTCCACCAGACTGCCACCAATCCCCAGAGGTTGGAAAATGAGATGAGTGAATGAATCAGGGACTGCTCCCTTCCCTCAGAGGACAGAGACAGCTGGGGGGGCAGCATTTCTCCCTTGCTGCTCCAGTACAACTCCCATCTATTGAGGAGGGGAGGAGGAAAAGGCTCCATGAGGTCTGTGTCCTTAGGCAATCAGGTCCCTTTTCCTGGCCTCAGTTTCCCCATCTGTGAAACAAAGCCATTGATCTGCTCAAGCTCTGAAGCCCTCTGGCTTTGCTGTTCCTTCACAGGGATATATGGAGACAGGATGAAAGTAGAAAGGCCTACTCCCAACCTGCTGGTCCTGCCCCCGGCAGAGGAGGTTCCACAGGGGCTGCATCCCCACGGTACCCACGGGCTGGTCCCTCCAGTAGAGGGTGGCAGCTGGGCCGAGACAGGCAGGAGCAGAGGCGCCTGGGATTGTGCTGACAAAGCTGTTCCTTCTCTCCCTCCTTCTCTCCCGATCCCCTCCCCTCCCAGGGGACAGCCGAGCCCAGCAAAAAATAAACCCAAAGACAGTGACCTGGACGGGCCTGAGACTCCAAGGGAGGAGCGGCAGGGAAAGGAGGGTAGAGGAGATGCAGCCTGCGAGCCCCCTACCACCACTCAAAAGCCAGTGGGTACCTTATCTGATCCCTCTACCTCCTCTCCTAAAGTTGGGCTCAAAGAGAGCAGGCATCTACCCTTCATCCCTCATATTACAGGGGAAGGGTGCTGTTCCTTTGCTTAGACAATTAGAAGAAATCTTGTCAAGCCCAGTTAGACAGGAGTCTCCAAGTTTTGGAAAGAGTAGCCCAGGGAATCTCACTCCACCTCCTGGTTACTGGGCAGTCCTTCCTGCTGTCTGACCTCCATTCCTTCTGCTTCCATGGGAATCACGCTCCATTCATCTCCAGCAAGCTTCCCCCGTCCCACCTGCCGGGCCTAAGTGTCCGAGGAGTCTCAGGAGAGTGTGCCCCAAGATTTCCCTCTGGTCCTAGGCTGGGAGCCCACTACACCCACCGTTCCCCAAATTTCCAGGAGGGAAGGAAGCGGCAAGGAATGGCTGACCTCCTTGCTCCCTCTGCCTCCCTCCCTCGGGCACTGCCCACGGATTCCCAGCCCAATTAGTCTGCTGCCTGGGGCTGCCCCTCCTGTTCCTCACCCCCCAGGTGAGGCACGCAGGTCCTGCCCTAGGGACAGAGTTGCCCAGAGAGTCTGGCGTCCTGGGGGGCTCCATGGAGGACCCAGAAATCTGATCAGCACCCTCTCCCCAGCCCCTCAGAGCCCCTGTTGGGGACAGGCAGCCTCCTGGGTGCCCTTCTAAGTGCTACCCTGTCCTCCAAGGGGCCTCAGGAGAAGGTGCTAGAAGAGGAGCTCCCACTCCCCAACCCTACAACAGTCAAAGTCCTGAGACAGCAGCTCCTCTCAGTCATCCAGCAGTACTCTGTGCAGGCAGCCCTGATGGTCCGCTCTCCAGTTAGGCCCATTTTACAGAAGAGGACATTGAAGTTCAGGGATTGGGGTGAAGTAGGAGTGGGCACCTTCCCAGTAAGTGTTGGGGCTGAGATCTCTAAACGTCCTATGGGATTCCCTGCCCTCATTCCCCAAGATGATTTGCACAGGAGAGAGTGGGAGATTGTGCTCTTCTCCCAGGGGTCCCCACTGTCTCTCTCGGCGCCATGGCTCTATTTCCATCTCCCTGGGGCCAGGCAGGATGCCAGGGTTTGACAATGAGGCCCAAACCTCGACCACACAGTGACACTCTGGCAAACACCCTTCTCCCCATAACACATAGACACACTCACACCTACACACACAGCCCTAAGAGTCCTTAGGAGTCCCTGTGAGAGGAGGCAGTAGAGACCACTTGTCCTGGCCCCCACAGGGCACAGGGGCGGTCTGTCTCCCTCTAGTTCCCCAGGCCTGGTACAGAGTTAGTGCTCTTTAACTATATTTGTCAAAGGAAGGAAGGAACAAATCAGTGAGCATCCTTGAACAGGTAGGTGGAGGCCCCTCACCCAGCCCCACTTTCCTGTGTGTGAAATGAGGATGGCAGTGCCCTCTGATGTAATGGCTGTGAGGGGTACCTGAGAGAACGCAAGGGAAAGGTGCAGGCAGGCATGGTGCATAGTAGGTGCTCCACAGAAGGCCACCAAGGCACATGTCCCCATGCACAGTCACTCACACTGTCACACCTGCAAACACATCTCCTACTCTCTTGGGAATAGACCCACATGCTGAGCTGAGGTCACCTGTCAAACCTCTCCCCAGAGGAGGAGATGGTGACAACAATAACCGTATAATAGTAATGGTAATGATGATGATGGCTAACATTTGTTTTCTTTCTTTCTTTTTTGTTTTTTGGCAGCTGAAGGCGTAGCATTTGTGCCCAGCACAGTGTTCACTGCTTTATCTCATTTGGCCCTGACAATCCTAGAGGCAGATATTATCATTCCCATTTTTCAGATGAAAACTGAAGCTTGGAGAGGTTAAGTAACTTGCCCACAGACATAAAACTGCCAAGAGTAGAACCAGAAATGAAGCCAAATCCATCAGGCTTAGCGCCCATGTTCTTAACTACCTGTAGGACAGCTTCTGGAGAAAGAAAACATCCCCCCATGTCCCCACCGCTTCAACTCCCACACTAGGGGTTGCGCCAGGCCAGATGCTCAGAATGCCCTGCTGGCCACAAGAGGATGGGGCCTGCCCTGAGACCCATATGGTGCAGGGAGAGGGGGGAGGTAAGAAAACCTCAACCTGGCTGCTTGAGTCTGAGGGGAAGGGGCATGGCCTTTGCCCTGTTTGTGGAAACTTCCTCTTCCCATGCTCCCAGGGGGCTTTGGTTCCTTTGACTGGCTCAGAGAACCTTAAATTAATTATCCACTCAAAGTGCTACCATCAGCCCGGGAATAATCACCTCTTAAAACACTCCCGACTCTAACATTCTGAGGACATAGGTGTCTGCAGCATTAAGGATTGAAGTTAGACATCCTAGACATCCAGCAGGACTTCCTCAATGGAAAGAATGAAGGTACTATGGAGTTGGGGTTGGGGAGGCAGAAAAGGAGAGATCTAGATTGCTCCAGTGACCCCAAAGGTGAACTCAGGAGGAAGGGAGAAAAGGTGCAAGGAAGAGCCAAAGGAGGAAGAGGAAGTCAACTTAGGAACGGGACGGTCTCTCCACTCTGCCTGCTCCTTACAGAGACCAAGCAAAAGGACTGGGTGGGACTGAAAAACAGCAGCACAGAAAATTTGGGTCACACTCAAAGACCTTTCCCAATCACAAGGCAAAATTCATGGAGCATCAGTCTCCCCTATTGGCTACGGTTAGGAAAATTATTATCTACAGTCCTAATGTGGGACTAATGTGGCAGAAGGTCTGGGTTCCCAGCACGTCTCTACCACTGACTCACCAGGAGTGCCCTTACGTGAGTACCTGCCCCTTTCCGTGTCTTAGTGTACCCAGCAAGGACTGGACAGAGAAAAGGCCAGCAAAGTTCTAGGAAGCCAGCCATCCCGTTCCTACCTGGTTCTGAGGCTGCCCTCCAAAGTGGATGCACAAATACACACAGACACATAGGACAGCCCTGCAGTTGTGTCTAGATGAAGGCAAGAGACCCAAGGAATGGAGCCAGCTTGGCTCTGTTCAGGGATCTGAGCTGGGGCCATGGGCCCAGGTATGTGTCTATGGTGTGTGCCTCAGTGAAAAGGTGGGGCAGCTGTGCATTGGATTTCTTTTCATTGGATGTATGCTGCATGTGCATTTGTGACATCTGTGGGCA
The DNA here is from genome assembly GCF_000696425.1 of Galeopterus variegatus. Classification (NCBI taxonomy): domain Eukaryota; kingdom Metazoa; phylum Chordata; class Mammalia; order Dermoptera; family Cynocephalidae; genus Galeopterus; species Galeopterus variegatus. The sequence continues at coordinate 215,572 of NW_007728546.1, read as the reverse complement.
TGTGTGTCCATGTTGCAACACATACGCGCATGAGATGTTCAGACAGGCACGCAGCAGGGACGTGTGTATAACAAAAGCGTGACTGCAGCGGGTGAGGCTAGGCAGTTTCTATTCAGTTCCACAAAATCCTATTACTGCTGCCCACGCCTCCCCACCAGCCCCTGATCCCGCATGCTCGCGACTGAGAGATGGACAAGACAGGAGTGCTGCTCTTGAGAAGCCAGGGGCTGGGGTGCAGGCTGAGGCTGAGGCACAGGGAACGGCAGCCCCGAGTCAGACCCAGCTCTGACCTGAGGCTCTTCCATGTTAACTGGGTGCCCAGGCCTGAGTCTCCATTTCCTCATCTGTCAGCTGAGAGGGATGACAGTGTCCACCTCACGAGGTTGGGGAAGGACACAGTGAGAGTGGTTTATAGAGAGGGCTTAGCACAATGCCTAGCACATAGCTGGTGCTCCAGACACCATTAGAAATTTCAGTGCAAATTCCAAGAGCCAAGCCAGGCGGCCACAGGGAACAGAAGAATAGTCCTGGTTGGGAGTCAGGAGTCTCAGGGTCTGGTCCTCGGCATTTGCCACTAATTGACTGTGTGACTTTGGTCTCCAGAGCCTCAGTTTTCCCATAAGTGCAATAGAACTGTCAAAATGTGAGGACAGATCTAGCAGGGATGCCCGAGGGTTCTGGGTACCCTTTGCTGGGATTAATTCCAACCCAGCCAATGTTCTTTCTCAGATGGTCAGGGCGGGAAGTGGGGGAGGGGGGCTCTGGGATTAGGAGTCTGAGGGACCCAGGAACTGCCACCACCTCCTCCCCTCCCCATTCCCACAGCTTCTGACCCCAGGGACAAGGCTGAGGGAGGATGTTTACAGAGCCATAAACCTTCACATAGAGAAAGTCTACTGGGCAGCTGGAGGCTGGGAGCAGCAGGCAAGTGTCTCACAGTGGCTTGGGGAGGATGGACAGAGATGGCCTTGCTCAGTACCAGCCCGTTCCAGCCCTCTACCTTCAAGGGAGGCTGGTGTGGCTTTGAGAGGGTGCAGCAAGGGGATGGGCATTCCCTGCAAGGGCTCAGAAAGCAGGATGTGCAGCGATGAGGTATTTCTAAAAATTCGGAGAGCAGGGCCTGTGAAGGATTGAGGGCTTAGCTCAGGGACGGGGGCACAGGGAGGGAGATGGGCTTGGTGACAGAAGAGACGGCCAGGTCCTAAAGAGAGAGGGAGAGTTTGGAGAGAGGCCCAGTGGCCCCTTTATTCTGGATCTCAACAAAGAGAAGACAGGAATCGGCACTTCTCACTTCCCAGAGGCACAGCCACTGACGGGAGAGCCTGAATTGGGGCTGGTCCTCTGGGCAATATCCCACCCTAGGAGCCAGGAAAGGTGCAGGCTCTGTGTGGGGGCCTGGAGGGGCCCAGCTGGCAGGTGTGACGGTGGCGTCCTCCAGGCCAAATGGGCCCAGGTCCCCCCAGGCCCCCTTCCGGAGCGCTTCTCTTCCAGGCTTCTCGGCTGGGGCCCCTCCTGACACAGCCTTTGTCTCTGGGAAGGGGGTCCCAGCTAACTGCACACTGGACTCCCTTACTCAGGCTGCCTTTGAAGGAGATTGGGGAGGGAAAGGTTTTGACCAAAATGCAGCGGTAGGGCTGGAAGTCCACCAGCAGGAAGTACTTCCCGGCCAGAGCGCACAAGACCCTGCAGCAAGTGGCTGAGAAACCCCACATCTGGAGCTCCTCAAGACCAAGAGACCTTCTGTGTGGGCCCCCTCCGCCAGCCCCAAGAATAAATAACACCATTCCTCCCGCTCAGACAGGCCTTTGCAGCTTACCAATCTCTTTCCCACTCATTACCTCACCCAAGAGGAGGCCCATAAGGTTGGGATTTCTACCCACTTGGACGGCCTACAAATCTAAAGCTCAGAGAGGTCCAGCGATCAACCCAAGGTGACAGAGCACACAGAGGCAGGGGTCTTGACCCCTAAGCCCCCTTTGACCTCTACGATGGATGACCAGTTCCCTGAATGAACAGACGTTTTCACACCACACTTCCTCCCCCAAAGCTCCCAAGAAATGCCTGGCCCTGGGCTCCTGGGGACAAATGGTCAGGACCAGCATGCCCCTGGCCAGGGCATTCCTGGCATCCAGAAAAGGCAGGATGTGGGGCAAAGGTGTGAGCGGATTTAGCTCCTGGAGAGGAAGAGGAGGCCCTTCCAGAGGAGGTGACAACAGTGGCTGGCCAGGGAACAGGCAGCGGGTCCTTCACCTCCAGTCACCCTCATGGGGGCTGAGAGGTCAGACCTGGGGGCTAAGGACCAGTACATCAGAGCCTTATTAGCTTCCCCAGGTCCAGCCACACCTTGGAAAAGTCACCTCCCAAGAGGAGTCCTGGTGGGCACAGCTGTTTGCTGCAGAGTGTCTCACCTCCTTGGATACCCCAGGGGGCTGTCAGGCAGCCACTCTTAATGAGCAGTCCCCTGTCCCTCACCCCCAACTCCACCAGCACTGAGCCTTCATCACTCCAACTGACTTCTCTGTAGTGACAAATATTCAACCCAGACCTCCCAATGGGCTATTCCTGACCCAAAGCCTGACCTCGTGTCCTGAGCAACCTCAACTCTCTGACCCTGGCCTAGCTCAGCCCGGGTCTCTGCACAAAGTCAAAGCTGCCACCCCCGGGTGCTTAATGGCTGAGAGTTCTCTTCCTCTTCCCCTGTGCTGCATCTTCTGCCCCTTCACCTCTGACATTCTGTGGGCCCAGTTCAGATGGGACAGAGGCAACCAAGTAGGCGCCAGAGGAACGGGCAGGAAGACAGATCAAAAGACAGGTGGAAAAAGACAAGTAGAAGAGTCAGGCGGACAGGTGGATAGCCAGATGGACAGACATAACTGGACAGGCCAACTGTGGGATGGAAACAGATAAGCAGAGGGACTTCCGAATGGTTAGGTGGAGAGATGAACAGACAGGCTACCTCACACACAGGTGGAAACTCAGCCTGGCAGAAGGACAGCCAGATAGCATTAGGACTGTTGGGAGAGTAAGGAAGACAGGCAAGTGGGCCACTCAGGAGACCCCAAGACCAGAGAGGGCCCTCTCTGGCAGTGGCAAGAAGGGATTAATAGCAGCATATTTTCCAGGGACTGGAGGTCTCTCTCGGGCACCTCCAAGCGTCCCAGCGCCAGGCCCAGCCCTTCAACTGATATCCGCAGGGCCTCTCATGTTCCCAGCTGGGCCACACCGTCCCCCAAGACTGAGCTCTGAGCTGCCAAAATTCACTCTTCACATCCAAGAGGGGTCAGTGTTTTTGAAAGCTGTAGGAGGCTGGAGAGGGGGAGGAGGGGGCCGGCAGCGTCAGTGTTTCCAGACCTACCCCTCTCCTCTTTCTTTTTCCCCAGTGCCCAGAGCCAGGCCTAGTGCGCCGGCCAGCAAGCAAGGCAGGCGAGCTAGGCTGAGCCAGCAAGGGTAGGGCAGGCAGGGCGGCCGCTGCTGCTGACACTGGGAAGTTGAGGGTGGAGGGGAAGACTGAGTGAAGACACAGATAAAGTCACACACAGCACACACCGGAGTCAGAGCCCATGGGGACCCCCAAACACCTATGATCAGGGCCCAGCCCTGGGCTAAGGTGGGGGACATCCCTGGAGAGGGACGTCTCCAAGGGGAGCCCAGGTGGGAGCCCAGCATAGCCACGATGGAGGTGGTGACAGAAAGTGTGTGGGGAGCAAGGGAGACAGGAACACAGGGAACAGAGATGGGGAAGAGGATAGGGAGCCCACTTTAGTGGCTCCAGACTTTGCAGATGGGATGGGGGTGAGAAGCTGGATGTAGGGAGCACCTGGACAGAGGCGCAGGGGCCGGACACCACGATGGAAATAAGGAGTTGAGGTCGAGGGAGGTCAGAAGCCAGGGCAAGCAGGGGTCAGGTCAGGGAGATCAGAGGGTAGGAGCAGTCTGGGGGGTATCAGACATGAGGATCAGGCGGGGTGGGGGAAGAAACATGAGGGTCGCTGGCCCGTAGGGTAGGGGGACAGGAGGCGGAGCCAGGGCGGGGAGACAGTCCCTAGGGAGCCCAGGTTCGTTAGGGGCAGTGCTGGGCTGGAGCGCGAGGGCACGCGAAGGGGCGCGGGGTCGCCAACTCACATGAAGACGTGGTAGACGAAGGCCCAGCCACGGGGCCGCTCCAGCACGTTGTAGACCCAGTTCTGCAGGCGGCGGTAGCGCTTGTGTGCCGCCGAGGAGCGCTGGCCGCAGGCGGAGCCCGAGCCGGAGCCCGGCCCAGGGAGGGGCGCGCCCGGCGG